>NC_060182.1:59735499-59830499 GCF_021184085.1 Oncorhynchus gorbuscha | reverse complement strand
AGAGATGCACTAACTCCTTCCCATTTTTGTTCATTATTTTGTCAGGACTGTTTCTATTATTTATAATACTGTACACTGAGTGGTGTCCAAATATGTGGTGGTTACCTCCCGCATCAGTGTAGTCAGGCTCAGAACCTGTTCTTGCATTGAAATCTCCACCAAAAAGTATTTTACCCTCTGGTTGAAATTGAATGATTTCTGTCTGGAGATTGTCAAAAAACAGATCATCATAATATGATGAATCTGAAGGAGGAGCATAAGCTGCACATATGTATACATCCATTGTCACAATAGATTGTAGCTTTGTTAAGTTTTACCCAAATGTGGTTAGTACCTTTTTTTTCTTCATTTCCTTCAGTGCTAAGTCCTGCTTATGCTAAATGATGATTCCACCTGAGGCTCGGCCCCGTTTAACATTTTTATGTTTGATTGATGGTAGTTAACTTTCTCTATAGCCTGAGGGACACTGAGTATCTATGTCTCCACAACACCATGTTTCCAGTAGGATTATGATGTCCTGTCCCTTGATGTTTTTAATCAATTCTGGATTTGTTGTTTTATAACCAAAATGTGAAGAGTATAAGCAAATATATATATATATACACTGCTCAAAAAAATAAAGGGAACACTTAAACAACACAATGTAACTCCAAGTCAATCACACTTCTGTAAAATCAAACTGTCCACTTAGGAAGCAACACTGATTGACAATAAATTTCACATGTTGTTGTGCAAATGGAATAGACAACAGGTGGAAATTATAGGCATTTAGCAAGACACCCCCAATAAAGGGGTGGTTCTGCAGGTGGGGACCACAGACCACTTCTCAGTTCCTATGCTTCCTGGCTGATGTTTTGGTCACTTTTGAATGCTGGCGGTGCTTTCACTCTAGTGGTAGCATGAGAAGGAGTCTACAACCCACACAAGTGGCTCAGGTAGTGCAGCTCATCCAGGATGGCACATCAATGCGAGCTGTGGCAAGAAGGTTTGCTGTGTCTGTCAGCGTAGTGTCCAGAGCATGGAGGCGCTACCAGGAGACAGGCCAGTACATCAGGAGACGTGGAGGAGGCCGTAGGAGGGCAACAACCCATCAGCAGGACCGCTACCTCCGCCTTTGTGCAAGGTGGAGTAGGAGGAGCACTGCCAGAGCCCTGCAAAATGACCTCCAGCAGGCCACAAATGTGCATGTGTCTGCTCAAACGGTCAGAAACAGACTCCATGAGGGGGGTATGAGGGCCCGACATCCACAGGTGGGGGTTGTGCTTACAGCCCAACACCGTGCAGAACGTTTGGCATTTGCCAGAGAACACCAAGATTGGCAAATTCGCCACTGGCGCCCTGTGCTCTTCACAGATGAAAGCAGGTTCACACTGAGCACATGTGACAGACGCCGTGGAGAACGTTCTGCTGCCTGCAACATCCTCCAGCATGACCGGTTTGGCGGTGGGTCAATCATGGTGTGGGGTGGAATTTCTTTGGGGGGCCGCACAACCCTCCATGTAGCCTGACTGCCATTAGGTACCGAGATGAGATCCTCAGACCCCTTGTGAGACCATATGCTGGTGCGGTTGGCCCTGGGTTCCTCCTAATGCAAGACAATGCTAGACCTCTTGTGGCTGGAGTGTGTCAGCAGTTCCTGCAAGAGGAAGGCATTGAATCATCAGGTCTCGCTCCATCCACCAACGCCATGTTGCACCACAGACTGTCCAGGAGTTGGCGGATGCTTTAGTCCAGGTCTGGGAGGAGATCCCTCAGGAGACCATCCGCCACCTCATCAGGAGCATGCCCAGGCGTTGTAGGGAGGTCATACAGGCAGGTGGAGGCCATACACACTACTGAGCGTCATTTTGACTTGTTTTAAGGACATTACATCAAAGTTGGATCAGCCTGTAGTGTGGTTTTCCACTTTAATTTTGAGTGTGACTCCAAATCCAGACCTCCATGGGTTGACAAATTTGATTTCCATTGATAATTTTTGTGTGATTTTGTTGTCAGCACATTCAACTATGTAAAGAAAAAAGTATTTAATAAGAATATTTCATTCATTCAGATCTAGGATGTGTTATTTTAGTGTTCCCTTTATTTTTTTGAGCAGTGTTTAAATACAGTTGAAGTCGTAAGTTTACATACATACAGTTACGTTGGAGTCATTACAACTCATTTTTCAACCATTCTACAAATATCTTTTTAACTGTAGTCTTGGCAAGTCAGTTAGGACATCTACATTGTGCATGACACAAGTATTTTTACCAACAATTTTTTACAGACAGTTTATTTCACTTGTAATTCACTGAATCACGATTCCAGTGGGTCAGAAGTTTACACACACTAAGTTGACTGTGCCTTTAAACAGCTTGGAAAATTCCATAAAATGATGTCATGGCTTTAGAAGCTTCTGATAGGCTAATTGACATAAATGAGTCAATTGGAGGTGTACCTGTGGATGTATTTCAAGGCCTACCTTCAACCTCAGTGCCTCTTTGCTTGACATCATTGGAAAATCAAAAGAAATCTTCCAAGACCTCAGAAAACCAAATTGTAGACCTTCAAGTCTGCTTCATCATTGGAAGCAATTTCCAAACGCCTGAAGGTACCACGTTCATCTGTACAAACAATAGTACGCAAGTATGAACACCATGGGACCACGCAGCCGTCATATTGCTCAGGAAGAGAGATGAACGTACTTTGGTGGGAAAAGAGCAAATCAATCCCAGAACAACAGCAAAGGACCTTGTGACGATGCTGGAGGAAACAGGTACAAAAGTATCTATATCCACAGTAAAACGAGTCCTATATCGACAACCTGAAAGGCCGCCCAGCAAGGAAGAAGCCACTGTTCCAAAACCACCATAAAAAAGCCAGACTACGGTTTGCAACTGCACATGGGGGCAAAGATCGTACTTTTTGGAGAAATGTCCTCTGGTCTGATGAAACAAAAATAGAACTGTTTGGCCATAATGACCATCGTTATGTTGGGAGGAAAAAGGGGAGACTTGCAAGCCTACGAACACCATCCAAACCATGAAGCAGGGGGGGTGGCAGCATCATATTGGGGGGGGGTGCTTTACTGCAGGGGGACAGGTGTAGTTCACAAAATCGATGGCATCACGAGGAAGAACAATTATGTGGATATTTTGAAGCTACATCTCAAGACGTCAGTCAGGAAGTTGAAACTTGGTCGCAAATGGCTCTTCCAAATAGACAATGACCCCAAGCACACTTTCAAAGATGAGGAGGACAACAAAGTCAAGGTATTGGAGTGGCCATCACAAAGCTCTGACCTCAATCCTATAGAAAATTTGTGGGCAGAACTGAAAAAGCGTGTGCGAGCAAGGAGGCCTACAAACCTGACTCAGTTACACCATCTCTGTCAGGAGGAATGGGCCAAAATACATCCATCTTATTGTGGGAAGTTTGTGGAAGGCTATAGAAGTGTTTGACCCAAGTTAAACCATTTAAAGGCAATGCTACGAAATACTAGTTGAGGTTATATAAACTTCTGACCCACTGGGAATGTGATGAAAGAAATGAAAGCTGAAATAAATAATTCTCTCTACTATTATTCTGACATATCACATTCTTAAAATAAAGTGGTGATCCTAACTGACCTAAGGCAGGGAAATTGTACTAGGATTAAATGTCAGGAATTGTGAAAAACCTGAGTTTAAATGTATTTGGCTAAGGTGTATGTGAACTTCCAACTTCAACTGTACACACACACTCATACACCATTACATATAATTATTATAATACCAGTGCCAACATAATAAAGAATAGTTGTAAACAGATTAATAATAATGGAATAAGCTTGCACAAATAAATAAGTTCAATGCGATCTGCAACCGTGTGTTTTAAAGGGTCGGTCTAGCCCAGTAGTCTGTATATTAGATGCAGTAGTTGGCGCACCTCTCCTATGTCTGATTGATCTAGGTGTCTTTTGCCAGAGGTTACCTCAGCATATGTATGCTGATGATCTGAATGATACATAGTGTGGACTGCATCATGTGGTGTACTTCTCTGAAGGACGGTGTTCTGCCCGACCCTAGAGTAGTGGTCAGTGCTGTGTTGTGATGGCCCAGGTCCAGTAGTGCTGTTTTGTGATGGGCTGGGTCTAGTAGTGCTGTGTCTGGTCTAGAGGTCGACCGATTACGATTTTTCAACACCGATACCGATTATTGGAGGACCCAAAAAAATGCTGATACCGATTTATTTATTTTTTGGGGTATTTGTAATAATGACAATTACAACAATACTGAATGAACACTTATTTTTAACTTAATATAATACATCAATAAAATCAATTTAGCTTCAAATAAATAATTAAACATGTTCAATCTGGTTTAAATAATGCAAAAACAAAGTGTTGGAGAAGAAAGTAAAAGTTCAATATTTGCCATGTAAGAAAGATAACGTTTCAGTTCCTTGCTCAGAACATGAGAACATATGAAAGCTGGTGGTTCCTTTTAACATGAGTCTTCAATATTCCCAGGTAAGAAGTTTTAGGTTGTAGTTATTATAGGACTATTTCTCTCTATACCATTTGTATTTCATTAACCTTTAACTATTGGATGTTCTTATAGGCACTTTAGTATTGCCAGTGTAACAGTATAGCTTCCGTCCCTCTCCTCGCTCCTCCCTGGGCTCGAACCAGGAACACAACGACAACAGCCACCCTCGAAGCAGTGTTACCCATGCAGAGCAAGGGGAACAACTACTCCAAGTCTCAGAGCGAGTGACGTTTGAAATGCTATTAGCGCGCACCCCGCTAACTAGTTAGCCATTTCACATCACATCGTTACACCAGTCTAATCTCAGGAGTTGGTAGGATTGAAGTCATAAACAGCGCAATGCTTTGACGCACAGCGAAGAGCTGCTGGCAAAACGCACAAAAGTGCTGTTTGAATGAATGCTTATGAGACTGCTGGTGCCTACCATCGCTCAGTCAGACTGCTCTATCAAATCATAGACTTAATTATAACATAATAACACACAGAAATGCGAGCCTTAGGTCATTAATATGGTCGAATCTAGAAACTATCATCTAGAAAACGAGACGTTTATTCTTTCAGTGAAATACGGAACCGTTCCGTATTTTATCTAACGGGTGGCATCCATCAGTCTAAATATTCCTGTTACATTGCACAACCTTCAATGTTATGTCATAAGTACGTAACATTCTGGAAAATTAGTTTGCAATGAGCCAGCCAGGCTGCCCAAACTGTTGCATATACTCTGACTCTGCTGAACGCAAGAGAAGTGACACAATTTCACCTGGTTAATAATATATGCCATATATTGCCTGCTAACCTGGATTTATTTTAGCTAAATATGCAGGTTGAAAAAATATATACTTCTGTGTATTGATTTTAAGAAAGACATTGGTGTTTATGGTTAGGTACACGACAGTCCTTTTTCGCGAATGCGCACCGCATCGATTAAATGCATCGCAGGACACGCTAGATAAACTAGTAATATAATCAACCATGTGTAGTTATAACGAGTGATTATGATTGATTAAGTTTAATGCTAGCTAGCAACTTACCTTGGCTTCTTACTGCATTCGCGTAACAGGTGGGCTTCTCGTGAGGCAGGTGGTTAGAGCGTTGGACTAGTTAACCGTAAGGTTGCAAGATTGAATCCCTGAGCTGACAAGGTAAAAATCTGTCGTTCTGCCCCTGAACAAGACGGTTAACCCACCGTTCCTACGCTGTCATTGAAATTTTTAATGTGTTCTTAACTGACTTGCCTAGTTAAATAAAGATTTAAATGTAAAAAAAAAAAATTTAAATAGGCGAAATCGGTGTCCAAAATTACTGATTTCCGATTGTTATGAAAACTTGAAATCGTCCCTAATTAACCGGCCATTCTGATTAATCGATGGGCGGATCTAGTAGAGCTGTGTTGTGATGGGCTGGATCTAGTAGAGCTGTGTTGTGATGGGCTGGGTCTAGTAGAGCTGTGTTGTGGTGAGCTGGATCTAGTAGAGCTGTGGTGTGATGGGCTGGATCTAGTAGAGCTGTGTTGTGATGGGCTGGGTATAGTAGAGCTGTGTTGTCATGGGCCGGGTCTAGTAGAGCTGTGTTGTCATGGGCCGGGTCTAGTAGAGCTGTGTTGTCATGGGCCGGGTCTAGTAGAGCTGTGTTGTCATGGGCTGGATCTAGTAGAGCTGTGTTGTGATGGGCTGGGTCTAGTAGAACTGTGTTGTGATGGGCTGGATCTAGTAGAGTTGTGTTGTGATGGGCTGGGTCTAGTAGAGCTGTGTTGTGATGGGCTGGGTCTAGTAGAGTTGTGATGGGCTGGATCTAGTAGAGCTGTGTTGTGATGGGCTGGGTCTAGTAGAGCTGTGTTGTGATGGGCTGGGTCTAGTAGAGCTGTGTTGTGATGGGCTGGGTCTAGTAGAGCTGTGTTGTGATGGGCTGGATCTAGTAGAGCTGTGTTGTGATGGGCTGGGTCTAGTAGAGCTGTGTTGTGATGGGCTGGATCTAGTAGAGCTGTGTTGTGATGGGCTGGGTCTAGTAGAGTTGTGATGGGCTGGGTCTAGTAGAGTTGTGATGGGCCGGGCCTAGTAGAGCGGTGTTGTGATGGGCCGGACCTAGTAGAGCTGTGTTGTAATGGGCCGGGCCTAGTAGAGCTGTTTTGTGATGGGCCGGGCCTAGTAGATCTGTGTTGTGATGGGCCGGGCCTAGTAGAGCTGTGTTGTGATGGGCCGGACCTAGTAGAGCTGTGTTGTGATGGGCCGGGCCTAGTAGATCTGTGTTGTGATGGGCCGGGTCTAGTAGTGCTGTGTTGTGATGGGCCGGGTCTAGTAGTGCTGTGTTGTGATCTGTTGATTTATTTTGTCAATCAAAAAAATATATATATTTTCTTGGTAGGAGGGTGGACACAACTATATTGGTTGTTGGGAACATAGCCTGTGCCCGTTCTGCCACTCTTCTCACTGCCCCAGATACATTTTCACCTTTGGCATGAAGGTGGTTTGTGCCAGTGTGGATGATGATGTTGTCAGTCGTGTCAATCCTGGTCTGACTGAGTAGCTGCATTGCACTGTCAGTTGTAGGACACCAGAACGTATACATCTGGTGTCTAGGGAATAATCTTTCCTGGACTAAGAACTTCCCATTTGAATCAATAAGGATTGCAGTTGTGGGTGATTGTCTGGGTGGAGCAGACTGGAAGGCTGGTATTCTGACCTGAGCTGGAGCAGAGCGGGCGGCTGGTTGGCTGACCTGGGCTGGAGTAGACTGGGAGGCTAGTAGGTTGACCATGAGCTGGAGCAGACCGGGCGGCTGGTAGGTTGACCTGAGCTGGAGCAGACTGGGAAGCAGGTAGGCTGATCTGGGCTGGAGCAGACTGGTAGGCTGGTGCAGTGTCATCAGGCTGTGTGGCTGAGGCCATGCTGGTCTCAAGTTCTGCTTGTGTTGTGCCAAGCTGGTGGACATGTTCTCTAGCTGCAGAGGACATAATGACTAGCTGCTGGTTGAGGGTGTCAATGTACCTCTCTCTTTGTTCTAGCTCCTTTCTTGTTGTGCTCAAATGGTCTCTGAGGTCATCATTTGTATGGCTCAGTGTGTCCATTTTGCTTTCTAATTTTGCAAATCGATGCACTGTTTAATCTCTTTTAGTTTCTGGACAGTGTCCTCCTTTTGAAGCTTGTTCTCTCTGCATTCTATGACCTCTGCTTCGACTAGAGAGAGGGTGTTGTGGAAAGTTGCATAGCAGGTGTTCTTGGTGTTGTAGGCATGTCCTTGGCTCTGTCTGCTGCAGGTGAGGTAGGTAGAGTGACACTGAGGGCTTCTTGCTGGGTCACAGAGACCGTTTCTGCTTTTAGGGTAGCAAACCTATTCTGAAAAGCCTGGAGGCTTGAATCATTGCCTTGTATCAATACAATTCCATTATTATATAACTTCACTGTTTGATACATGTTGCTCTGGTCAGCTTCTTCAAAAATGCTGAACTGACATCCTTGACTGATGACTCTCTTTTTTGAGAAAGGGAAATGGTTGCAAATAACCCTTTTCCATATGTGCCCTCGTTTGGTATTAAATATTACACTTGCTTTGTTTTGCAACTGGTAAGATCTGCAAACTCGTGGTTCTGTCCCATCAACAAACCTTTGAAACTTTTCTTCGCTTTCTCTGTTTGGATGTCTGTTGGGTAAACGATCTCCATAGCAACGCTGCTGATGATGGCTGCAATAGAAGCCTTGTTTCTTGTATTATTGTCTCTTGTGTCTTTAGAGGACTGTTTTACGTTGATGTCCTTTATCTTCTGTCCTTATTTTGTCTTATTTTGTCTTTCTTTTCTTCTGTTAACTAGATATTCTTTGTTAGCTTGCTAGCTTCTTCCAGGAGAGTCCCTAGCAACTGCTTAGCAACTGGTAAACAACAAACAAAGATAACTGTACAATTTAATGATTTTTTCTTCAAAAGCCTGTCTTCTTTGTTTGTTGTTTTGTCTTCTATTCAGTCTTGCAGTTTCCTTTAGCTTTTCCCCCGATGTATTTCACTCTAAAAACCATGTACATTTCAATATTTGAAGGAGTTCATTTTTTCAGCAGCCGCTGCACAATTTGGAACTTCTCTCTCTCTCTCTCTCTCTCTCTCTCTCTCTCTCTCTCTCTCTCTCTCTCTCTCTCTCTCTCTCTCTCTCTCTCTCTCTCTCTCTCTCTCTCTCTCTCTCTCTCTCTCTCTCTCTCTCTCTCTCTCTCTCTCTCTCTCTCTCTCTCTCTCTCTCTCTCTCTCTCTCTCTCTCTCTCTCTCTCTCTCTCTCTCTCTCTCTCTCTCTCTCTCTCTCTCTCTCTCTCTCTCTCTCTCTCTCTCTCTCTCTCAATTCAATTCAATTCAATTCAAGGGCTTTATTGGCATGGGAAACATGTGTTAACATTGCCAAAGCAAGTGAGGTAGACAACATCTCTCTCTCCCTCTCTCTCTCTCTCTCTCTGTGTTCTTTCTCTCTCTCTCTATCTCTCTCTGTTCTTTCTCTCTCTCTCTCTCTCTGTTCTTTCTCTCTCTCTCTCTGTTCTTTCTCTCTGTTCTCTCTCTCTCTCTGTTCTTTCTCTCTGTTCTTTCTCTCTGTTCTCTCTCTCTCTGTTCTTTCTCTCTGTTCTCTCTCTCTCTCTGTTCTCTCTCTCTCTGTTCTCTCTCTCTCTCTCTGTTCTCTCTCTCTCTCTCTCTCTTCTCTCTCTCTCTCTCTCTCTCTGTTCTGTCTGTCTGTCTCTGTTCTGTCTGTCTGTCCTCTCTCTGTCTGTCTGTCCTCTCTCTCTCTGTCCTCTCTCTGTCTGTCCTCTCTCTCTCTTTTCAATTCAAGGGGCTTTATTGGCATGGGAAACATGTTAACATGGCCAAAGCAAGTGAGGTAGATAGTATACAAAAGTGAAATAAACAATAAAAATTAATCTCTCCTCTTTCTCTCTTTCTTTCTTTTTCTCTCTCCTCTCACTCCTACGTTATCATTTTTCTCTTGCTCTCACTCATCTCTCTCTCTCTCTCTCTCTTGGTCCTTCTCTCTCTTGTCAATCAATTCAATTCAAGGAGCTTTATTGGCATGGGAAACGTGTTAACATTGCCAAAGTAAGTGAGGTAGATAATATACAAAAGTGAAATAAACAAAAATTAACAGTAAGCATTACACATACAGAAGTTTCAAAACAATAAAGACATTACAAATGTCATATTATATATATATATATACAGTGTTTTAACAATGTACAAATGGTAAAGGACACAAGATAAAATAAATAAGCATAAATATGGGTTGTATTTACAATGGTGTTTGTTCTTTACTGGTTGCCCTTTTCTCGTGGCAACAGGTCACAAATCTTGCTGCTGTGATGGCACACTGTGGAACTTCACCCAGTAGATATGGAAGTTTATCAAAATTGGATTTGTTTTCGAATTCTTTGTGGATCTGTGTAATCTGAGGGAAATATGTCTCTCTAATATGTTCATACATTGGGCAGGAGGTTAGGAAGTGCAGCTCTGTTTCCACCTCATTTTGTGGGCAGTGAGCACATAGCCTGTCTTCTCTTGAGAGCCATGTCTGCCTAATGCGGCCTTTCTCAATAGCAAGGCTATGCTCACTGAGTCTGTACATAGTCAAAGCTTTCCTTAATTTTGGGTCAGTCACAGTGGTCAGGTATTCTGCCGCTGTGTACTCTCTGTTTAGGGCCAAATTAGCATTCTAGTTTGCTCTGTGTTTTTGTTAATTCTTTCCAATGTGTCAAGTAATTATCTTTTTGTTTTCTCATGATTTGGTTGGGTCTAATTGTGCTGCTGTCCTGGGGCTCTATGGGGTGTGTTTGTGTTTGTGTTTGTGAACAGAGCCCCAGGACCAGCTTGCTTAGGGGACTCTTCTCCAGGTTCATCTCTCTGTAGGTTATGGCTTTGTTATGGAAGGTTTGGGAATCGCTTCATTTTAGGTGGTTATAGAATTTAACGGCTCTTTTCAGGATTTTGATAATTAGTGGGTATCAGCCAAATTCTGCTCTGCATGCATTATTTGGTGTTCTACGTTGTACACCGAAGATATTTTTTGCAGAATTCTGCGTGCAGAGTCTCAATTTGGTGTTTGTCCCATTTTGTGAAGTCTTGGTTGGTGAGTGGACCCCAGACCTCACAACCATAAAGGGCAATGGGCTCTATGACTGATTCAAGTATTTTTAGCCAAATCCTAATTGGTATGTTGAAATTTATGTTCCTTTTGATGGCATAGAATGCCCTTCTTGCCTTGTCTCTCAGATCTTTCTCTGTTTCGTTTTCTCTCGCTCGTTCTCTTTCTCGCCTTCTCTTTCTCTCTCTCTTTCCTCTTTCTCTCTATCTCATCCTCTTTCTCTCTTTCACTCCTTCTAGCTCTTTCTCTCCTCTTTCTCGCTCTCTGTTTCCTTCTTTCTCTCTTCTTTAACTCTCCTCTTTCTCTTGCTCTCTCTCCTCTTTCGCTCCTCTTTCTCTCACTCTCTCCTCTTTCGCTCTCTCTCCTCTTTCGTTCTCCCGTCTCTCTCTTTCTCCTTATCTTTTCTCTTTCTCCATCCTATTTCTCTCTCCTATTTTGTCTCTGTCCTCTCTCTCTGTCCTTTTCTCTCTGTTCTCTCTCCTCTTTTTCTCTTTCTTCTTCTCTCTCCTCCTCTTTCTCAATCCTCCTCTTTCTCTCTCTCTCCCCCTCTCTCTCTCCCCCTGTCTCTCTCCACTTTCTCTCTCTCTCTCCACTTTCTCTCTCTCTCTCCACTTTCTCTCTCCCTCCACTTTCTCTCTCTTCTCTTTCGATCCCTCTCTCCTCTTTCTGTCCCTCTCTCCTCTTTCTATCCCCCTCTCTCTCCTCTTTCTTTCCCCCTCTCTTTCCTCTTTCTTTCCCTCTCTCTCTCCTCTTTCTTTCCCCCTCTCTCTCCTCTTTCTTTCCCCCTCTCTCCTCTTTCTTTCCCCCATCTCTCCTCTTTCTTTCCCCCATCTCTCTCTCCCCAACTCTCTCCCTCTCTCTCTTTTTTCCTCTCTCTCTCTCTTTCCCTCTCTCCTCTTTCCCTCTCTCCTCCCCCTCTCTCCCCTCTTTCTTTCCCCCTCTCTCTCTCTTTCTTTTCCCCTCTCTCTTCTCTTTCTTTCCCTCTTTCCTCTTTCCCTCTCTCCTCTTTCTTTCCCTCTCTCTCTTCCCCTCTCCTCTTTCTTTCCCTCTCTCCTCTTTCTTTCCCCCCTCCCCCTCTCTCCCTCTTTCTTTCCCTTCCCTTTCCTCTCTCTCTCTTTCTTTCCCCCTCTCTCCTCTTTCTTTCCCTCTCTCTCCCTTTCTTTCCCTCTCTCTCTCTCTCTCTCTCTCTCTCTCTCTCTCTCTCTCTCTCTCTCTCTCTCTCTCTCTCTCTCTTTCCCTTTCTCTTCTCTCCCCCTCTCCTTCTTTCCTCTTTCTCTTTCTGTCCTCCTCTTTCACTCTCTGTCCTTCTCTCTCTGTTTTTCTCTCTCTCATCCTTTCCTTCTCACTCTCTACTGCTGTTTCTCTCCTCCTCTTTTTTCTCTCCTCCGTTCTCACTCTCTCCTTCTGTTTCTCTATACTCCTCTCTCTCTTTCTTTCTCCTTTTTCGCTCTTCTCTCTCCTCTTGCGCTCTCTCTCTCCTTTCGTTCTCTCTTTCTCTTCTTTTGTTCTTTCTTTCTCCTCCTCTTTCTCTCTTCCCCCTCTTTCCTCTTTCTCTCCCTCCCCCTCTTTCCTCTTTCTCTCCCTATCCTTCTCTCTCTGTCCTTCTCTCTCTCCTTTCTTTCTCACTCTCTCCTTCTGTTTCTCTCCTCCTCCTCTCTTCCTTTCTCATTCTCTCCTTCTTTCTCTATACTCTCCTCTCTCTCTCTCTCTCTCTCTCTCTCTCTTTCTTTCTTTCTCCTTTTCGCTCTCTCTCTTCTCTCTCTCTCCTCTCTCTCTCTCTCCTCTTTCTTTCCCTCTCTCCTCTTTCTTTCCCTCTCTCCTCTTTCTCTCCCCCTCCCCCTCTCTCCCCTCTTTCTTTCCCTCTCTCCTCTTTCCCCCTCTCTCTCTTTCTTTCCCCCTCTCTCTCTTTTTTTCCCTCTCTCTCTCTCTTTTTTCCCTTTCTCTCTCTCTCTCTCTCTCTCTCTCTCTCCTCTTTCTTTCCCTCTCTCTCTCCTCCTCTCCTTCTTTCCTCTTTCTCTTTCTGTCCTCCTCTTTCACTCTCTGTCCTTCTCTCTCTGTTTTTCTCTCTCTCATCCTTTCCTTCTCACTCTCTACTGCTGTTTCTCTCCTCCTCTTTTTTTCTCTCCTCCGTTCTCACTCTCTCCTTCTGTTTCTCTATACTCCTCTCTCTCTTTCTTTCTCCTTTTTCGCTCTCTCTCTCCTCTTGCGCTCTCTCTCTCCTTTCGTTCTCTCTTTCTCTTCTTTTGTTCTTTCTTTCTCCTCCTCTTTCTCTCTCTCGCCCTCTTTCCTCTTTCTCTCCCTATCCTTCTCTCTCTGTCCTTCTCTCTCTGTTTTTCTCTCTCTCCTTTCTTTCTCACTCTCTCCTTCTGTTTCTCTCCTCCTCATTTTCTCTCTTCCTTTCTCATTCTCTCCTTCTTTCTCTATACTCTCCTCTCTCTCTCTCTCTCTCTCTCTCTCTCTCTCTCTCTCTTTCTTTCTTTCTCCTTTTTCTCTCTCTCTCTTCTCTCTCTCTCCTCTCGCTCTCTCTCTCCTCTTTCTTCCCTCTCTCCTCTTTCTCTCCCCCTCCCCCTCTCTCCCCTCTTCCTTTCCCTCTCTCCTCTTTCCCCCTCTCTCCTCTTTCTTTCCCCCTCTCTCCTCTTTCTTTCCCCCTCTCTCCTCTTTCTTTCCCTCTCTCTCCCTTTCTTTCCATTTCTCTCTCTCTCTCTCTCTCTCTCTCTCTCTCTCTCTCTCTCTCTCTCTCTTTCCCTTTCTCTTTCTCTCTCTCTCTCCTCTTTCTTTCCCTTTCTCTCTCTCTCTCTCTCTCTCTTTCCCTTCTCTCTCTCTCTCTCTCTCTCTCTCTCTCTCTCTCTCTCTCTCTCTCTCTCCTCTTTCTTTCCCTCTCTCTCTCCTCCTCTCCTTCTTTCCTCTTTCTCTTTCTGTCCTCCTTTTTCACTCTCTGTCCTTCTCTCTCTGTTTTTCTCTCTCTCATCCTTTCCTTCTCACTCTCTACTGCTGTTTCTCTCCTCCTCTTTTTTTCTCTCCTCCGTTCTCACTCTCTCCTTCTGTTTCTCTATACTCCTCTCTCTCTTTCTTTCTCCTTTTTCGCTCTCTCTCTCCTCTCGCGCTCTCTCTCTCCTTTCGTTCTCTCTTTCTCTTCTTTTGTTCTTTCTTTCTCCCCCTCTTTCCTCTTTCTCTCCCTATCCTTCTCTCTCTGTCCTTCTCTCTCTGTTTTTCTCTCTCTCCTTTCTTTCTCACTATCTCCTTCTGTTTCTCTCCTCCTCATTTTCTCTCCTTCTTTCTCTATACTCTCCTCTCTCTCTCTCTCTCTCTCTCTCTCTCTCTCTCTCTCTCTCTCTCTCTCTCTCTCTCTCTCTCTCTCTCTCTCTCTCTCTCTCTCTCTCTCTCTTTCTTTCTTTCTTTCTCCTTTTTCGCTCTCTCTCTTCTCTCTCTCTCCTCTCGCTCTCTCTCCTCTTCTTTCGTTCGCTCTCTCTCCTCCTCTCTCTATCCTCCTCTCTCTCTCTGTCCTCCTCTCTCTCTGTCCTCCTCTCTCTCTCCGTCCTTCTCTCTCTCTCTGTTTTTCTTTCTCCTCCTCTTTTTCTGTTTCTCTATACTCCTTTCTCTCTTTCTCTCTCCTCTCGCTCGCTCGCTCTCCTCTTCTTTTGTTCGCTCTCTTTCCTCCTCCTTTCTCTCCTTTCTTTCTCTCTCCACTTTCTCGCTCTTTCTCTCATCGTCCTCCCTCTCCTGTCTTTCTCTGTCCTTCTCTCTGTCAATCTCTGTCCTTCTCTTTGTCTCTGTCCTTATCTTTCTCCTTCTCTCTTTCTTTTTTTTATCTCTTTCTCGCTCTTTTTCTCTATTTGTCTCTGAACTTCTCTCTCTCTGTATTTCTCCTTATCTCTCTCCTCTTTCTCTCTCTTGATCACTTGAGCTGGGCCCCAATTCTCTTTTTATAGCCGGGTGAGTCACACTGCCTGTCTTTCTCGACAATCACTTGCCTCACTTCAACCTCAGGCCCCTGTCTGCCTGGTAAATGTGCACTCGAGGAAGAGATAGCTGCTTCTTTTAATGGTCGCCTTGTGGCCAGGTCAACATGGCGTGGATCCCCTCTCTCAACTGAAACTCAACCAAGCACGCCATTGCTATCTCCTCTTCTGCTCAACTACCAATTACTGTATAATGTTTGTGTCAGACCACAGCGATTTAGATACTGTAGGTTATTCGATTAGACCGTAGACAACTATCTCTACTGCAATCTTTACCCCCCGTGAAGGGTTTGTCAGTTTTCTCTGATGTGTAAATAGCGTGACAGTGTTGTCGGTAATCCACATGACTGGGAGGTTGTTGGGGGAGTGTGATGATCCGTTCAAAATGATCCAAATCCTATTTTATTTGTCACATGCTGAATACAATAGGTGTAGATTTTTACCATGAAATGCTTACTTAGGAGCCCTTTCCCATCAATGCAGAGTTCAAAAGTAAGGAAATGGTAACGCACAACAGAATATCAATACCGAGGCTAAATACAACGAGTACCGGTACCAAGTCAATGTGCATGGGGTCGTTGAGGTAATATGTACATGTAGGTAGGGGTAAAAGTGACTAGGCAATCAGGATAGATGCTGAACAGCAGCGTATGTGAAGAGTGTCCGAGGGGATATGTGTGTGTGTCGCGTCAATATGCACGTGTGTTTTGTGTGTGTCAGTGTGAGTGTGTGGGTACCATCCAGTGAGTGTGCATGGAGTCAGTGCAAGAGAGTGAAAAAGAAGGAGGTCTTTCCTCTGACATCGCCTGGTATGTAGGTCCTAGATGGCAGGGAGCTCGGCTGCAGTGATGTACTGGGCCTTAGGCACTTGTCTTTAACGCATTTCAATCGGAAAACCAGGCGGTTGCCATACCAGGCGGTGATACAGCCAGTCAAGATGCTCTCAGTGGTGCTGAGAACTGTAGAACATTTTGAGGATCTGAGGGTCCTTGCCAAATCTTTTCAGCCTCCTGAGGAGGGAAGGTGTGTTGTTGTGCCCTCTTCATGGCTGTTGGTGTGTTTGGACCATGATAGGTCCTTAGTGAGTTGGACAAAGAAGAACTTGAAGCTCTCGACCCACTCCACTGCAGCGCCGTAGATGGGGGGGGTGCTCGGCCCTCGATTTACTCCTTTTGTCTTGCTGACATTGTTAGTTGTCTCTACACTAGTTGTCTCTACGCTAGAGCGCTTCATATCCCCCAAGCGTCTAGTAAATGAATAGATTACTGCTGATGTGTATTTGGGGGTGAGTCAACTACTCCTAGGCCAACTGTCCTTCCACATCTATAATAATAATAATATATAAGTACTCTCACTACGTAAGGTTTATTGCAGCCTATATAAGCCACAGAGCACAGCATGTACTTGGAAGACAGTGACTTTGTGATATTAGTAGTATTTTATAGTCCTATTAGTACATTTGCTATATAGCCTAGTCATATTTGTAATGTTCTGTGAAACTGTCACACTGTCCCTCCAACTAAAAATAAACTATAAATGTTGCATGTGCCTCTTGACTTCTTAAAAGAAAGAACAAGTGGAAAAAACGGACTTCTTGATATCACACAAACAGGCTGTCAAAAATGGGCAAAAGCTATTTTTTAGAAACTTTCATCCCAGAAGCGTGATGCCGTTGGCGGAGCACAGTGAGAGGTACACCCGATTATTCCCGTTGCCAAAGTGGGCCAAGCAGTCTAATCTGCTGCAGAATGTGCCTAATCTGTCTAATAACATCAGCCATTTAAAAAAAAAATCATTAACAGTAAGGCCAGCTCCGCCAAGCAATCTTTTTAATGTAGAGAAAGTAGGGGAAAGTGTGTGAAACAATAGATGGCATTATCCTGCGGGGGAATTGGGGACATTGGCCCCAAAACCACAGCCACACATGACCGGACCTACGTGTTTGTCTCACTTGTTCTGCAGGGAACACGTAAACAAATGACTCCTTGGGTGGCAAGCCAGTGTGCAGGGCCTGCCTAACGCACTTACGGAAATTGAAACGCAAACCAAATGAAAATGTGTTTTTGAGAGCGCCGTTATTTATAGCTGTTAGATTTACAGTTCGAATGGAGATGGTGGATCATTGTTCTTTTTAAACGCAAATTGAACGGGAGTCTTGAGAGTCTGTGAGTTGTGGTGCAATGTTCGATGCAGCCTTTTCATTTCAGTTTTTAAAGGAGACGCAAATCGGCCTCCCTCTGGTCGTTATGAGGATGAATAACAGCTGCTGGCTTCTGTGGTTGTTGTTTCAGATCAAGAATACATATCTTCAGATCAGTACCCCAGAGTGGTATGTTATGTTCAGCATCGCACCAAAAAAAAAAAAAAAGCTTCCGGAAAGCAGCAAATGGAAACTATTTTGGCGATCACAAAAGAACACGAGTAGAGATTTCCGGCTGTCGGTAGCCGTGATCTGTGGGGAAGTTTGAGCCCAGTCAGATCCTAAGGGAGTCTATTTCGGGAGCTCCAACTGGTTTTTTAGCGCAAAAAGTGTTGGTTGGTCGGTCCTTCGAGCCAGAGCCTTGGTCCTGGATCTGCTCTGACATCTGGTGCCCGGTCTGTGCCAGGATAACCCTGTAGTATCCACCCCCCCTCCTCCACACACACACCTCTCACACACCTCCAAGCTCTCACAGAGGAGAGGAGCGGTGCGGCGCGGGAACATATGTCACCCCCCCACTCCTCTGAGGATCACTGTAATTAATCAGACCCCGGGACGCGAGCGAGGCACGTTCTCACACACACACACACACACACACACACACACACACACACACACACACACACACACACACACACACACACACACACACACACACACACACACACACACACACACACACACACACACACACACACACACATACAGCTTCTCACAGGAAACAGAAGGCCAGGAATGCGTGTCAAGCACCAAAAAACACTTTTCTTAACTACTCTATATAGCTTTCGTCCATATGTCTTTCCCTGGCTCGTTCTGTTTCACGACACCACACAATTCAATCAAACACTGTATTCAGTTTTTGGATTGAGGCAAACCAAACAGTTCTCTTGCACTGAGAGCATGTTTCAATCAATTTCTGGTTTGATTTCTAAATATACTGAGCAAAAATATAGACGCAACAATCAACAATTTCAAAGATTTTACTGAGTTACAGTTCATAGAAGGAAATCAGTCAATTATAAATAATTTATTTGAACCTAATCTATGGATTTCACATGACTGGGCAGGGGTGCAGCAATGGGTGGGCCTGGGAGGGCATAGGCCCACCCACTTGGGAGCCAGTCCCACCCACTGGGGAGCCAGGCCCAGGCAATCATAAATATTTTTTTCCCACAGGAAAAACTGTCTGACCTCCGCAGGTGAAGAAGCCGGATGTGGAGGTCCTGGCCTGTCCTGGTTACACGTGGTGTGCGGTTGTGAGACCGGTTGGACATACTGCTGAATTCTCTAAAACGACGTTGGTGGCTTATGGTAGAGAAAGGAACATTCAATTTTCTGGCAACAGAGCTGATGGACGTTTCTGCGGTCAGCATGCCTATTGCACGCTCCCTCAACTTGAGACATATGTTGCATTGTGTGTGACAAAACTGCACATTTTCGAGTGGCCTTTTGTCCCCAGCACAAGGTACACCTGTGTAATGATCATGCTGTTTAATCAGTTTCTTGATTTATTACACTTGTCAGGTGGATGGATTATCTTGGCAAAGGAGAAATGCTCACTAACAGGGATGAAACCAAATTTGTGCACAAATTGAGGGAAATAAGCTTTTTGTACGTATGGAGCATTTCTGGGATATTTTATTTCAGCTCATGAAATACGGGGCCAACCATTTACATACTGCGTTTACATTTTTATTCAGTATATTTCACATAGAAAATTGGTTTTACTCATTCAGTGAATTTAGATTACAACATCCCAGTTCTTAAACTTCCATATAGGGGTTATTGCTTGGTCAGAGGCCTTGGTCTCCACCACTATGATGTCCCTGGGTCCTGGCTGTCTTTTAACAGGAAGGGATTTAACTCTGAAGCTCTCTTCCATTCTCTGCCACTCTGCTCTCGCTCAACCTGCCGCTGTCACAATCCTCCGCTACTGCGTTCAACCAGTGAACAATTGACCTCTCAGAGACGTGCCCGGATCCAGGCTTTCCAGCGATTCTCTTGAGCGCCTCAAAACTTACAACTAATGACACTTGAAATGAATATGTGCAAGGCAATTTAGGCTAATTAGGAAGCCTCTTCTCCCAAGTACTGAAACATCAAGATGACATACTGTTCATTCTGGATTACTTTAATTGGGACAATTATTGTAATTTTGTCGCAATTACGCGTTGAGATAAAAGCGCATGTGTGCGATTCTCTTTATGTAAAATCCTAATAAGCTTCTAAATACTTGGCCACAAAAAGGAGATTAGCTTTTTTCTCCTGGAACACTTTTGAACTTTACTGCCTTTTGATTGAAGTCCCTTTGCTTCCCTCCCTCTATACGCCGTTGTCAAAGCCGTATTTCCATCACGTACACGACCTGTCTGTAAAATCTCGATTGCACTGCTAACAGTAGAAAGATGTTTTTCTCCCTGTCGCCTTTCCCCTCAGAGGGAGCCCATTGTCCCTGAGCTAAATCCTGCAGGAGGCATTTTGGTGAAAAGAGTAAACTTGTAATTCAATAGTGCCTTCGTTATTTTCCAAGAGGCCCTAAAGCACTATAAATTATACAGCTGCTGGAAAGCCATCTATTTCCCAATAGAGTGTGGTCTATCTCTGATAGGGAGCTCTTTATTGAGTCCACACAGTGTCTGTGACAAACCGTACGCCCTCCAGATAGCAGAGATGGAGCGGAGAGGGTGGAGGGACCTCTATACAGGACTATTATGAGGTCTACAGGACTACAATTGTGGCTGATGTGAATACCCCTTGTCAATGCCAGGTGTCCTCATAAACCAGGATTGTTGGCACATTGACACAGCACCATAGTATCCGGCGACGACAGGGAAGGGTGGCTACATTTCATGATTTGAAAGTGAATCCCAGAGTTTGTCTACCAGTGCTGAACGGAAAGGTTGTGGGCGTATCAGCGGTGACTACTTTCATGGCCAACGCCCTGGTTATTGCTGTGGTCCAGTGTCCACCTGGTAGTTTTCTCTCAGGCGGCCTGAGAGTGTTGGGCAGTCCAGGTGGTGATGCTTCATTCTGTCTTCGCCTCTCATATGGACATGTTTATCCAGTGGCCCACCCATCTGTTGTGTGTGTGAAGATGGGAGAAGCACCAGGGCCTGGGTGGGTGTGTTAGTTACATACATCTCTCAGGTGTTGGACCGTTGTGACTAAGGGATGAATCAGCAGGAGATAGACGAGCTTCACCAGGCTCCCGCAGAGCAAACAAAATGGCCACAGAGTCTATGGAACAAAATGTGATAGAAAATTCAAAAAATGCAATTTAGTACGGAACTGTGGCCGATGTCCACGGGCCCAGCCTCTGTGTTGAGGTGTGTCCTCAACACAGAGGTTTCCCTACCACTAGCACATACTCTGGTGGATAATAGCCATGTGATGGAAAAGCAGTCTGTTACGTAGCATTCCTTCTAGGCAAATCTACTTGGAGCCCTTTCATTATTTCATAAGCCGAAGTTGAATTTGAAGGATTAAACACTTTGAAAGAGGAAAACCAGACTGTTTTCAGATTGAAGCAGGGATAACATCCACGTGATCTAAAATGTTGTAAATCAAGGATAGACTATCAAAGACTAAACTCCCTAATCAGAATATAAGGCAAAAGACTGCTCAGATTTTGTGCTTGGTTTTACCTGTGACTAGACTTTGACTACACTACGCTTTGTATGCTAGTGTGGTTGAGCCCATAAGCATTTGTGTGGGTGAGGGAGCATGTTTAGGCTGGCTTCTGTCTTTCTGGATGTGCCTGCGGACATATCAGTGATCTCCCTCCCTCTCTATTGTGCCTTATGGAGGAGAAGGTGGCAGGGGTATTATAAATAGCAGCGCTGGGCTGCGAGGGGTCATCGGTGACCTTTAAAGTGGACAGTGTTGCTCGTCACCAGTCACAGGGCCTAGGGCACACGGAACCCCCTCTCGCTTTGATGTGCCACCCAGGGCCACAAAGGTCAAATAGGGTCAAGCCAGCATAGAGGAAAGGATGGTCACTAGAGATAAAGGAAGTGTGTGGCAGGCAAAGCCTGTGTGTGAAAATGGCAACTCTTCTGGGAACTCCTTTTCTGGAAATCCCTTGATCCGAGCAATGTTTCCCATCGCCGCGTAAAAGCGGCTTCTTATTCTGAGCATAGTTATGCAGCTACTGTATAGCTTAAGGATTTATCAGCTTTATCTGGTACCGAGTTCTTGAATGACAAGTTCTTAAAAACTTGGAAGCACTCTGTTCCAAAGAACTTTCTTAAGAGCTGTCTTAAGAATCCTGCTCTTGGCTGGCCACTCCTCTTTCTCCCGTTCCCAGACAGGAAGGCGAATCGAGGCGAGTTGCAGAAATGAATCTGTGGTCATCTCCAAATAGAACTGCCTCTCTTTCCCTCCCTATGTTTATTACTCTGTCTGTCTCTTCACCAGGTCATCCTATGTCTGAGGTATCTCCTCCTCAATAAAGTTAAGTAAAGGATTACTGGTCGGGGCTTGTTTTCATGTTTTTGCCAGAAAATAGCTAACTTTATTTACCTGGAAGGATTACATGAATCACTTGTTTGACTTCTCATATACTGTCTCAACCCCGACACACATCAAACACCCACGTTGACTGACTGCTCTGCTCAATTCATGTCAGGAATGCCTCATTCTATTACCGTTTAGCCACACTC
Source organism: Oncorhynchus gorbuscha (assembly GCF_021184085.1). Lineage (NCBI taxonomy): Eukaryota > Metazoa > Chordata > Actinopteri > Salmoniformes > Salmonidae > Oncorhynchus > Oncorhynchus gorbuscha. The sequence continues at coordinate 59,809,071 of NC_060182.1, read as the reverse complement.
GGCAGTGGACTGGAGTTCAGAACGCTCCCTTTCACATAAATCATCAAACTGGGCCTAGTTTTCTAATATCCTGTACAAGGTTTGTTAGGAGTTGAGTTTAGCTCCCTTGAATGAAGGGTTCAGCTAAGGCTTTTGGGGTCTGGAACGGGTAGGTTTGTGTACAGATGAGTTTAATCATTTCGGAGAAACTCTGAATCCCAACCCCATTTCTGAGAGGCCATACTGAGGCTGCAGCGTTTTTTTATCAGAGTGGTATGTTTCCCATTACGCTGCCTTTCTCTGCGGTCCGTTTTAGATACAAAGGCCTGGCTTAATACATAGGAATGGCAATTACAGGCTTAAACTTTGCCACGGATGTATACGAAAAGCAAAGTTGCGTTTCAATGTCCGCTGACATAGCGGAGAGAAGATGCAGCCCAATTAGGCCAAAGAAACACAACGGTTTAAGGAAATGGAAACATGGCGGCGTCTAAAGTGAAAACATCATTTGCTCTCGCTTTCAGGTAGACGAGCGATTGGCAGACTCCTCTAGCACAATAATCCTCCCACTCTGGAGTGTTGACGCTGCGAGGCCACGCGCCAGCCAGTCCATTCGTTGGTTAGAGAGCCTCTTCGAGTTCGCCCACCTTCCCCGTCGGCCTGAGGAACGCGCCAAGGCCCGGGCTCGCCATTGTGACGGACCGCTGTTGTTCTCTTCACCGCCAAACATTGATTCTCTTTATGGCCCTCTGAAAACAAATGTGTGTTGGCATTTCCCTTCTCTCCGGGCCCCTTTATGGAAATGCTCAGAGCCTCATTGTGGGGCATCTGCACACCGTCCACACACAGAGGGTGGATGTAAGCATTGTCAAGTGAAACATTCAGCGCCTGCAGAGGTAGGAGAGCAGGGAGGAATAGAGGGAGAATTCTGCTCTTTCCAGTCAGCTGCAGTATGTGGGAGTGTTGGAGGAGAAGAAAGGCTTGTCGAGCCAGTTTTTTGGACCGATTAGCATTTGGAAGAGCCCAGAAACCTCCCAAGCGCTAGACACTGCAACAGACAGCGTATAAGAGCCTGTGCTTGCAATGCAAGACCCCATCAATGGGGCTATTGTGTGGAACCGGCTGCAGGATTCCTGACATGCTTTATTTCTGTCTCCGGCCTTTTAAAAGTAACGCGTCGGCTTCCGATCTCGCTACAGCGCAGTCCTCCAGCTTGTCAGTCTCACGAAAGATGGACTGGATAGCAATCGGACAAAGCCCCTCCTGTCCCCCTCCACCAGTGTCAGAAGCAATGAACATCAATTACTTGATGCCATGACCAACCATTCTTCCTCAATTTACTCACAATCTGTCTCTTGACGTGTCCTATTGGCACGTTCGGAGGCACTTAAAAAAATAAATAAAAATAAAAGCGCTCCATGTGCCACAGTACAGTAGATGGTCAAACGTGTTGGATGGTGCTCCACCAGGTAATAAACCCATGCCAATCATGTGTGATTCTCCTGACCCGTGCTATTATCAGAACAAGGGCACTATTATTAAGAGGGATGATGTTTGGATGACTCAGTCCTTTGCGGCTGACTGGTGGCGGCCAGCAGAAGGTTCGGATTGGACGGCGTGGTGGAATAGGGTCTCTGTGCCACAGCGATGGATGCCTTTACTTACATCTTTGGAAGATGCTGTTAACAGTGTGTGTGCTGGGTACCACCGTGGGTCAGAGTCAATAAAAGGCTCCTCTAAGTACTCATATATGTAGCTCTGGGCATCTCTGTAGATGTATGCTCGACTCTACTCCCCATACAAAGGGTTGAGACTGAAGATTAGACTAGTTCAAATACAGGTTATAGTGAAATACAATGGAAATATGTGTGTTAGAGGGAGTTAATACTTTAGAAAAATGGTCAATCCCAAAAATGTGAAAATAAAACGTGCAGTGACGTCCGAGGTTAAGGGTTCAGAATACGTTTGCGTGGCCGCGTTCATGAGCAATTCTTTGGCGTTATCTTCGCAAACTGTGTGGGATAGATCTAGGTTTTCTTAGGAAAGACAAAGCATCACTTAAGATTGCTTTGCGGCAGTGGAGGAGTGTGCTCTGTGTAGACACTGCAAGAGCTGGAGGAAGTCCCCTCAAGTGCTGCACTAGTGTGTGTGTCTCACTGGCTCCTGTTGGTCTGCGTCTGTGCACACAAATAAACAGAGCCCAGCTGGACTGCTGGAACAGCACAAGGCTCTCGGCGCGGGATAATACAGCGCGTGGGAAATGGAATCAAAATCACATTCCCTCACTACCACGAGTCTTACCATCTATGGAAATCCCCATCGTCACTGACCCTCCCAGGTGTAATTGGGTGTTTTTGGTGTGTTTTGTGCATTTGAGACTGTTTTGTTAGTGAGAGTGTCTGAGCGGTGATGTGTCTGTTTTGTGTATGTGTACTTTATGGCAGACAGAAAAAACGAGCAACCACCTAATGGCCCTCGTGTGAGAGGTCAGTTGACTATTAGCATGGCCATCTGTCCCTCCCTTCAGCCCGCACTGACCCTTTGGTTAGATGGTTGTGATGGAGCACAGTGAGGGGCATTGTCCAGCGGAGCACAGCTGTTCTGCTCTCCTCTTCTTTCTCACCCACCTGCCTGCACTTCCTCTTGGGCTAGACTCAGACGCTACCCTATGTGTCAGCACTCCACTACTATAAGTAACTACAAAAAAAGTTTTTGGGGCTGATGCCTTAAAGGATAGAAAGCAGAAGGTTTTTACTCACCAAAGTAACAACACAGTATGGTCAAAGACTTAGTTGTAGTTGCGATTAAAAAAAAAATGTTATGTTACATTTTTTATTTTATTTAACCTTTTATTTAACTAGGCAAGTCAGTTAAAACAAATTCTTATTTACAATGACGGCCTACCCCGGCCAAACACGGACGATGCTGAGCCAATTGTGCGCCACCCTATGGGACCCCCTAATCACGGCGGGATGTGATACAGCCTGGATACCGATCTGGTTACCTATAACTACAAACATAGTTATGTTTTAGTGTTTTATATATTTATTACCTTATTCCTGGATATCTAAGGAACTACCCACAATGCACTATTTCTCAACATCATATGGAATACCGGTGCTACCTAGCTAGTTTCAGCTGGCTAACGTTAGCTATTAGCCACACTAGCATGTATTTACATTCTAATGTAATGTTAGCAGGCTAGTAGGGCTAAAGTTAGCAGGCTAGTTGGCTTGTAAGTTAGCAGAAAATTACATTGAAACCAGTAGCCATAACTGCAATCGATTTGGTTTCATTTTAAGTTATACATTTATTTATTTTTTCTGTTTGAGTTTACATTATAGGGAATAAGCTGGCTTGTTATTTCCGGCATGACTTCAGAAATCAGTTTTAGGTAATAACTTGAAAAATGAGTGAGGTGTAACTTTGCATTGGGACTTTTGTTGCGTATAAGCCTACTAATGCAAATCCATATGTTACATGTGGTAATGTGTATATACTACCTAACCCTTTAAGTTATTTCCAGGTATCAATGTGGGCCCATATTGGGGGGTGTTCATTGGTTATCCCTTACTTATTTCACATAACTACAGGTATGTGCACTGCTTACACTCTTAGAAAAAAGGTTCCATCTAGAACCTAAAAAGGTTCTTCGGCTCCCCCATGGGAGAACCCTTTGAAGAACCCTTTTGGGTTCTACCAGGTCAATTGTGCAGTAGCACAGCTAACCAGAACACTTGCTTGAGAAATCATTACTCATCTCCGTATCACGTGCTTGTGGATTGCATGTCAGTAGGTGCAGAGGGCACTAATTCTGTTACAGCATTTAGCCTACTGTTTGTGTGCGTGCATGCGTTCGTTCGTTCCTGCCTGTGTACAACAACAACGAGGTCTTAACCCCGGTCTGTTTACCCAGCAGATCTAGCTCAGCTGGGCATGAGCTTCAATTGTGTCAAGATTTTCCCTCTGCAAATTGAGCAGATTCGGCCCTTAGCAACATGATGAGCAAACAGCAGCAGCAAGGCTGGGCTCAGACCATCCTACCTTCAGTTAGTTTAGCACAATGGTGTGGTAAGCGGCTAATCCAACTGCAGAAAGACCAACCTCTTTCCGATCCATTTTTGGGGCGAAACAATGGGAAATACCCTCCAAACCCAGCTTGTGCTTTCCCACAGCTTAAGAGACACACACACACACACACACACACACACACACACACACACACACACACACACACACACACACACACACACACACACACACACACACACACACACACACACACACACACACACACACACACACACACACACACACACACACACACACACACACACACACACACACACACACACACACACACACACACACACACACACACACACACACACACACACACACAGAGATGGCGAGATGAAAATTGACAGGCAAAATGTTTGTTCTCGAGAAATCTGCTCATTCAGCTGATAAGGCTGACGCCCACACGGATGATGGAAACATGACTTCATGCCTCAGAATTCATTCATAATGTGCTACTTGCAGTGGTTGATTAACTTTTCCAACAAGAAAAGCAAAAATGGCAAAGTATGAAAAATGTTTCTGATACCATTTTCTGGTGGTTGGGTGGAATAGTGCAGTTAGGTCATCTACCATAAATATACAAGGAGTATGTCAAACATTTGGAACACCTTCCCAACATGGAGTTGCACACCTCCCCCCTTTTATCTGCAGAAGAGCCTCAATTCAATTTAGGGCGGCAGGGTAGCCTAGTGGTTAGAGCATTGGACTAGTTAACCGAAAGGTTGCAAGTTCAAATCCCCGAGCTGACAAGGTACAAAATCTGTCGTTCTGCCCCTGAACAGGCAGTTAACCCACTTTTCCTAGGCCGTCATTGAAAATAAGAATTTGTTCTTAACTGACTTGCCTAGTAAAATAAAAAATGAGTTGGGGCATTCAACAGGGATGCTGGCCCATGTTGACGCCAATGCTTCCCACAGTTGTCAAGTTGGCTGGATGTCCTTTTGGGTGGTGGACAATTCTTGAGACACACGGGAAACTGTTGAGTGTGGAAAAACCCAGCAGCGTTGCAGTTCTTAACCCAAACCGGTGTGCCTGGCACCTACCATACCCTGTTCAAAGGCACTTCAATCTTGTGTTTTGCCCTTTCACCCTCTGAATGGCACACATTCACAACCCATGTCTCAATTGTCTAGAGGTTTAACAATCCTTCTTTAACGCGTCTCCTCCCCTTCATCTACACCGATTTGAAGTAGATTCACCTGGTCAGTCTGTCAAATTCATGTAGTGTTTTGTACACTCAAGTGTACATTTACTTCGAGGCTACGAACAAAGATTGAACATCCTCGTTTGCAGAACACTCCCATTTGAGCTTCTAAATGAGTCTGAGCAGCAAACCTCTGATAGTCATCTCCTCATGTTTCCTCTGCTGTCAGACCCAGATAACCAACTGGAGCTATGAGTCACCAAACAAAATGGACTTATCTCTCTCTTTTCATGATGCCGGAACAGCAAGAGCAGCGATGACCGTTGCAGGGGGCCTCTACTAGAGATAGACGAAATATCTCAGTGTGTCATCTTTAGCATGTTCAACAGTCCTTCCTCCTATTTCTTCTTTCACTCTCGCTTCCTCTCCTCTAGAATCTCCAAAAACATCCCCACCACCAAAGACATAGAGCCCCTGCTGGAGATCGACGGGGACATCCGTAGCTTCGAGGTGTTCCTGTCCTCTAGGACGCCCGTCCTCACGGCGCGCGACGTGGAGATGTTCCTCCCCTGCACCGTCAACCTGGACCCCAAACTCCGGGAGATCATCGCAGGTCCGTATATTTACACACAAGCATCGCTGTTCTAATGGTCATTACACTCAGTTTGTCAACCTCACTCAGCTCAAAGACCTAGGCCCCTATTCACAAAACATCTCAGAGTAGGAGTGCTGACCTAGGATCAGTCCCCACCTGTCCATATACTATTATTCGTTATGATCTAAAAGGAAAAACTGATCCCGTGTTATCATTTCTACTCTTGAGACTCTCTTTGTAAACATGCCATTAATTGAAATGAATTTGCAGTGCCTTCAGAAAGTATTCATACCCCTTGACGTGGTAATACTTATGTGAATAGGATATTTCTGTATTTAATTTTACAGACAAAAATGTCTATAAAAACATGTTTTCAGTTTGTCATTGTGGGGTGTAGATGGGTGAGAGAATTTTTGTTGTTGATGTAATCCATTTTGAATTCAGGCTGTAACACAACAATATTAGGAATAATTCAAGGCGTGTGAATACTTCCTGAAGGCACTGTAAGTGTTCTGTCAATATATTTGTGTAATTACCTAAATTGTTACTTACTCATTGATCTGCAACCAAACACATTTAAACGCAGCCAAAGACAACAGTCGGTCAGCTATCCAACTCAAAGGCCTGACGTCACTAATAAAGGAGACTGTGTGTGTGTGTGTGTGCGAGTGAGCGAGCTTTGGAAGGTGACCAATGCCCCTGTCCCTCCCTGGCCAGTCATCCAGTCCTGTTTCCAGTGTCCTGCAGCCAGCCAGTGGGCACAGTGGTCAGTGATACCCACTCACTCACTTACCAGGCTGACTCACTCACTCATAAGGCCTCCATTGTGCTCCCTTACTGCCGGATTGGGTCTCTACTCAACCCATCATTCAACAACATGCACTCTTATGACCGAGACATTTTGGTGCCTGTTTCTTACCTGGCCACTTACCCCACTCTGTATTATATGACAGTTCAAATGCAATTTATCTGCAGAAAAAAAGACAGTTTTCTTGGCAAAAAGTGAGAGTTTGAATTAATGTTGTCTATTTTCAGTAAAGCCAGTAACTTTAACAATGTGTTATTTTCCACCCTGCTCCCTCAAGTGCACTCAATCACACAATGAAAGTTTATCCATGTACGTGGCATTTGATTTGCATTCTCTCCGCAGAACCTCTCTATGTGAACCCGTTGAGAACGATCAAATATGTTTGGTTGAATCTGTTTCTGAGTGGGTGGATCTAAAGTCTCTTTATAGTCGGAGCCAAGACGTGATCTACATCAGCATCAGAGATGAAATGTCTCCTTTTCGCTCCCCCGCTCTTCTCTCCCTTCCTCCTCTCCCTTCCTCCTCTCCCTTTCTCCTCTCCCTCTCTCTCTTCATGATGTCTTTCTGTCTCTCCACCCACTCCCTCCCTCTTTCTATCTCTCTCCTTATCTAGTCCTGTTACCATCTTTCCCTCTAACTTCTCGCCCCCCTCCCTTCTCCCTCTCTCCCTGTAGATGTTCGTGCTGCCAGGGAGCAGATGCACATTGGAGGAGTGACCTATCCCACGCTGCCCCTGCAGGACGTCCCAGCCCGCGCCTCTTCTGCCTTCGGCCAGCACTTGGCCGCCTGCTCCCCCACGGGCTCCTTCACTGGCTCCCTGCCCCCCCCTGGGCTAGTGCCCTCCCAGCCCCACAGCAGTTACTACAGCATGCCCGCCCCGCAGCACCCCTTCTACACCCGGGTGAGACGTCAACACAACACAGCAGCAACTGACTGCACCTGAACGTAGCTCAGAACACGTTCATTTAGTATACGGTAGAGAACTAGAGTTTTGTTCAACGTACTTCAGTACACCTTAGTATGAAGAGAATCACAGTGCAGTTGATATTACCTCTGTTTTCCTTTGGAGATTAAAGAGAGAGCGCACCCAAATTATAAAATAAAATGTTTCTAACCCTGTAAGCAATCTGTGGACAAAGGTAACGACAGCAATCCATGCTTTGTTAAGTGACGGTTACTTACCTCTGTTTTGTTAATGTAACTGCACAGCTAACTCAGTGCACATCACAATACAGGTCCATTTACTCACGTCACCTCATTTTTAAATGTTACAGTGCAGACCCTCCTCTCTAAACAAAAAGGATCCTTCACAGCTCTAGGGTTACCTCAGATATATGTGTGTGAATGATCCCTCATACAATCCTCATTTTGTGCACTTTAACCATTCTCCTTCTTCATCCTTCCATATAGCCTTATTTCCCCCATCATGAGTATCACCTACCCCGGCATCAATACAGCTCCCGTCCTCACCCTGCCCCGTCCCAGTCACGCCCCTCCATTAAAGCAGGCTACCCCAGGGACCCCAATGGACTTGTAAGTACAGAGCTGCCGGTCAGTAGGACACCTAGCACTAGTAGCTAGCAGTAGTCCACTATGGTATAGTGCAGTGTTCTGTTTGAGGTCCACCCAAAGCGAGTCTGATTCAAGACGGGAGCAAATCGAGTCCGAGTCAAGACAAAAGACCGGAGGGGGGTCGAGACCGAGTCAAGGCTGAGACTGGGATGGGGACAAGGGGGTCGAGACCGAGTCAAGGCCGAGACTGGGATGGGGACAAGGGGGTCGAGACCGAGTCAAGACCGAGACTGGGATGGGGACAAGGGGTTCGAGACCGAGTCAAGACCGAGACTGGGATGGGGACAAGGGGTTCGAGATCGAGTCAAGGCCGAGACTGGGATGGGGACAAGGGGTTCGAGACCGAGTCAAGGCCGAGACTGGGATGGGGACAAGGGGTTCGAGACCGAGTCAAGGCCGAGACTGGGATGGGGACAAGGGGTTCGAGACCGAGTCAAGGCCGAGACTGGGATGGGGACAAGGGGTTCGAGACCGAGTCAAGACCGAGACAGGGATGGGGACAAGGGGTTCGAGACCGAGTCAAGGCCGAGACTGGGATGGGGACAAGGGGTTCGAGACCGAGTCAAGGCCGAGACTGGGATGGGGACAAGGGGTTCGAGACCGAGTCAAGGCTGAGACTGGGATGGGGACAAGGGGTTCGAGACCGAGTCAAGGCCGAGACTGGGATGGGGACAAGGGGTTCGAGACCGAGTCAAGGCCGAGACTGGGATGGGGACAAGGGGTTCGAGACCGAGTCAAGGCCGAGACTGGGATGGGGACAAGGGGTTCGAGACAGAGACCAGACCAATTCAAGACCATGATTGTAATTTCGACAAATCACCACCATAATAAGTGTTCAAAATGTCCAGTATTTCTGTGTTCATATTTCAGAACAACATCTGGATTATTTAGACATTCAGAAGAGTGAAAAAATGCATGTTGAGGGCAGATAGAGACACTACAAATTATTACTAACCCAAACACGGTGGGGAACAACGGGCCTTCTACGTCTTCTGAGAAGGGCTAAAGATTTTTAAAATAATGATAATTGTATTATTATTTTCAATGATGTTCTGACTTAATCTCTTCAGTTTTTGTGGGAAAGGAAAGGGTTAACAATGAGGAAAAAATATCCAATCAGGATTTGTCTTTGCTGGTCTCTGGGGAGATAAATCTAGCTACCTAAGTTAGCCATTGGCTAGACCATCAGAAGCTAGAAAAAAGGCATCTGCCATTCAACTGTTTTAGGGCAACATTTTCAACCAATCATATTTTGACTTAATGAGCGGGACTGTTTTTACAAAAACGCATGGAAACTTCTGTCTTCTTCATGGTCAACAGGTCACTAGCAGTAGTTTTCCCATGGTCTAGCTAGCTAGTTGTCTGCTAGTTTGCAGCCGGTGTTATCTAACAAGGTGTTGTTAATTTGTTAGCTTCTCCCTTTTCAAGAGTAACTTTCAACAAGAAGTTAAGTTTCAAATGATCATCTGGTGAGTGGAACTGTGTTTTTATTGCAGCGCTCTTGCTGTTGTTAGCCATTTCTTTGAAAATAACTTGTGTGTGAAACATTGTTGCATTTAAAGCAGAACTGACAGCATTTTAGAAACATGAAATCTTATTAAAATATGTTTGAATAGACCCCCAGGAAGAATATGACACTTTAAAAGATATGGTCATTGATATGTTAATTTCCACAAGTTCTTAACATGTTTGGGAATTATGTACACTACTGTTCAAAAGTTTGGGGTCACTTAGAAATGTCCTTGTTTTTTAAAGAATTTTTTTTCATTTTTTTGGTCCATTAAAATAACATCAAATTGATCAGAAATACAGTGTAGACATTGTTAATGTTGTAAATGACTAATGTAGCTATAAATGGTAGATTTTTTAAAATGGAATATCTACATAGGTGTACGGAGGCCCATTATCAGCAACCATCACTCCTGTGTTCCAATGGCTCATTGTGTTAGCTAATCCAAGTGTATCATTTTAAAAGGCTAATTGATCATTAGAAAACCCTTTTGCAATTATGCTAGCAGAGCTGAAAACTGTTGTTTGTGCTGATGTAAAGAAGCAATAAAACTGGCCTTCTTTAGACTAGTTGATTATCTGGAGCATCAGCATTTGTAGGTTCGATTACAGGCTCAAAATGGCCAGAAACAAATAACTTTCTTCTGAAATCCATCAGTCTATTCTTGTTCTGAGAAATGAATGCTATTCCATGCGAGAAATTGCCAAGAAACTGAAGATCTCATACAACGCTCTGTACTACTCCCTTCACAGAACAGTGCAAACTGGCCCTAACCAGAATAGAAAGAGGAGTGGGAGGCCCCGGTGCACAACTGAGCAAGAGGACAAGTACATTGTGTCTACTTTGAGAAACAGACTCCTCACAAGTACTCAACTGGCAGCTTCATTAAATAGTACCCCTAAAACACCAGTCTCAATGTCAACAGTGAAGAGGAAACTCCGGGATGCTGGTCTTCTAGGCAGAGTTACAAAGAAAAAGCCACATCTCAGACTGGTCAATAAAATAAAGATTAAGATGGGCAAAATAACAGACACTGGACAGAGGAAGATTGGAAATAAGTGTTATGGACAGACTACTCTAAGTTTGAGGTGTTCGGATCACAAAGAAGAACATTTGTGAGATGCAGAAAAAATGAAAAGATGCTGGAGGAGTGCTGGACACCATCTGTCAAGCATGATGGAGGCAATGTGATGGGGGTGCTTTGGTGGTGGTAAAGTGGGAGATTTGTACAGGGTAAAAGGGATCTTGAAGAAGGAAGGCTATCGCTCTATTTTACAACATCATGCCATACCCTGTGGACGGCCTTTAATTGGAGCTAATTTCCTCCTACAACAGGACAATGACCCAAAGCTCCAAACTATGCAAGGACTATTTAGGGAAAAGCCAGTCAGCTGGTATTCTGTCTATAATGGAGTGGCCCGCACAGTCACCGGATCTCAACCCTATTGAGCTGTTGTGGGATCAGCTTGACCGTATGGTACGTAAGAAGTGCCCACCAAGCCAATCCAACTTGTGGGAGGTGCTTCAGGAAGCATGGCGTGAAATCCGTTCAGATTACCTCAACAAATGGACAACTAGAATGCCAAAGTCTGTAATTGCTGCAAATGGATTATTCTTTGGAGGATTCTATGACGAAAGCATAGTTTTTAAGGACAATTATTATTTCAATTAAAAAATCATTATTTATAACCTTGTCAATGTCTTCACTATATTTCCTATTCATTTTGCAACTCATTTCATGTATGTTTTCATGGAAAACAAGGACATTTCTAAATGACCCCAAACTTCTGAACGGTAGTGTATACTAAGGCATTTGTGAAAATGGTATCGCAATATCGAGTGGGAAAGTGGTCATGCGTTTGGACAAATAATAGACACTGCAGTAAATACATCTGTCTTGAGTATACACAGACCAGTGCGCTATAGTCAGTCATAGCTAAAGTAGACCTTTATACAAACAAGCCGTTTGCCACACTGGCCTGCCATCATTCACTTTGAACTGGACTGTGTGTTTACAGGCAGTTGCAACAGCGCAACTTTAGATCATTAGAAAGCATTTTCCAAAAGCCACAAAATACACCTGAATTGAATTATGCAAGTATGTAAACACCACAGGAGCCCTCTTACATTTGGGAACTTTACAGTCTTATTGATCAAACTACCATGAAAAGAAAGTCTCTCGCTCCCTCATTTATGCACATCATCAACGACAAGATCGACAACCAATGCTAGCCATAGCAAACTGAGCTAAAATCTAACGAAGGAACATTAGATGAACCCTCTCAAACTTTTTCGGCTCGTAGGCCGTCAAAATTGCTCTGATAAACAATAGGGAAGTTTTGCTTCCTCATCCTTCTGCAGCTTGCCTGCCAATGCATGCTTGTTCCAACCAAGCACCCTAATTGGCTACGGTTGGTTAGTTAGCTAGTTAGCTACTTCCAGACGCAAATGAGAACACCTCACTCTAACCATTTTACTCGCTGTAGCAGAGCTGGTTGGACTATTTACATGTTACCTAGAGCATTCTTGACTGTTACTTTTTTTTTTGCCTACGTTTACTGATGCTGGACATATTCAGCAGGTGTTGCACCTTCATAAATTCATCAGTTATTCTGCACTCTGGCACACTCAGACGAGAGTGCTCTGAAATCGGAGTAGATAGCCAGAGTGAATTTGCGAATGCAAGAGAGCTGCTAACGTTAGGCTCTGTGTTTTTAGCTTTCTACATAAATAGATAGGCGAGCCTATTATCCACATTATGACTGACTTGTGATCATTGCCCTTGCTAGTTTAATTGTATTGACGTTCCAAGCCTTTAGTTACATTCGTCCCGGGTTTTTTTTTTGTCCAGAATATCGAGTCGTTGAAACAGAAACAGTGTAACCTGAATGGAGGCAGCAAACGATGTACCAGGCCAGCTGTGATTTACAACCTGATAGCAGAAGCAGTGGGTCACATTGACCTTCAGGTCCATTATGTCATCTCGCATGACATGTACCCCTTTTCTTTCCTCCCAACGTCTTTTCACTCTCCAAGGACTCTGTCGTCATGTATTTTATTTACATCCCATACTAGCTTGAGTTATTCTTATATCCAGTGCCCCCTTACCCGCCCCGTGCCCCGTTCTGTGCCCATGTCCAGATGTAATCGCTGAGGATGCCAGAGAGGGCCTCCCAACCCCCCACTACCAGTGATCTCCCTATGGTAACGCAACAGGCTGGTGTGGAGTGGTGGCATTGGCTGGAGCGTCTGTGTCCTTCCGCCTTGACTGTCACAACTCGCCACACACAAAACGCACACCAAAATGCTGTCCATGCACTCGCGCGCACACACAGCTAACCGTTTCCATCAGGCCAGATACACTAACATGGCTTCGAACGCAGACGGGGTATGTCAGTGACAACGTCATGTCTCATGCTGAATAGTTGCACCGGTGGCTCCCCTGTTTGTGGCCAGCACCGGAGCGAATTGTAATAGCTCAGTCCTCTTTGAATGCGAGTCTCATTGTCCAGGAGAGAACTAACCACTGTGCGAGTGCAACTGCTACCATTCTATACAGTGTCTGCATGTAGGGAGCACATTCATATACAACTAGTGCACAGGAAGGTTGAAGCAACCAAAGGCTAACGACATTGCAATTAGTAATGGATATACACATTTAACAATGGCCAATGTCTCAGCGTAGGTTTCCTTTTGGTAAGTACAATGTGTCTGGCTGACTATTTCTGTTCACTATGGAAGGAAAAGGCCTATATGCCTACTGTCCTCACTGATCCATCTCCATCTCTTTCAATCCCCATCACCCTCTGTATCCCACCCTCTCTCTATCCCTCTAATACTCTCTCCTCTCTCTCTGTTGGTCTGTGTGTATATAGCACAGTCTGTATGTGTGTGCAGTGGGCAGCCCAGTGTAATTGCCTAGCCCCAGCTGATGAATAGTGTAGCGGCTATATCCCCATAGGGCTGGATGAGGACGGGATTAGCATCAGAGGCTAGCAGGACGGAAGCAGCAACTCAATGTGCACAAGGGCTTATCTTCTCACAGAGATGCTTCCTCCCTCACAGGCCTCTGTTTCCTCTTCCCCATCCCTCTGCTGCCCACGCCCCGCACCACTGTAATTACAGCCTTATCACACACAGCGAGCTCACACACACACACAGTTACACACACTTGTGTGCATACATACACACACACACACTCACATGCGTGTACGTAATGGCACAGCGTAACACACTGACACAGTGTACACAGTCACACATACAAAGTCTGGGTGGAGGACCCGGTTTTGAGGCTTCCTCAGAATGGAAACTTCGTATTTTCTGTGTTAGGGGAGAAGAGTGCTCTCTTTCTCTCCTCTCCGCTTCACTTTCTCTGCAAACATCACGCTCTGTGCTGTCCGTCCTCTCTGCAAAGATCATCTTCTGAATGTCCTCTGTTTCTAAAAATATATATATATTTTTTTGTTTCCTACTGTAATAATTTGAAACTAAATGGCTTCTCAGTTTGTCTTTGCTTGATGGAATGTTGTAAAAGTGCCTTTGCCTGCTGTGGTTCAAGATAAATGTCTTGTTTTCTAGTCTGACGTGAATGTGTCTCCTGTCCTCTTGCGTTCTATGATGACTTCAGCATGTGGTCTAATATCCTGTCTCTCTGTCTGTCTCTCTGTCTCTCGCTCTCCCCAGAGCAGTTTTTTGTCACAGCCTGTCAGGTACACTCATCTCTTTGGATTTCACTGTCTCTAACTTTCTCGCCACCTTTCTACCTCACCTCCACCAGCTAATATAACACGTCATGCTTTTCCCTCCGCCCGACATGCATTAGAACACAGATAATGTATTTTCCTCTAGATAAGGTCGTTTCATGTGGTTGAATGTACAATATTTTGAGGATTTAGGCCTCTTCTAGGTCATCCAACGTATGATGTGTCACGAATCCTACTTCTAGTCGAGTTCAACAAAACTCACCGGAGCGTTTTGGTTGCCATGTTTGCGAGACTCAATTTAGGAGCATGTTTCAAAATGCCTGTCAAGTAGTCTAATTTCTACACCTAAGAAGCAGAAATCACATGGGCCATCATTATTTAGGAGCTCTACAGTCTACTAGATAATTGCTCTCTCTGGTGCTTTTAATGAAAAAGGCTGCAGGGGCATGCTAATCAAACTGACACAAGACATGTCTATAAAACTTAACAGGTAAAGTTGTCTATGTTTCTTTGATACTTGTTCCTTTGCATTAGCAGACATGCAGATTAGTGTGCTACAGCAAGTTTTGACTGCTATACACACACACACACACACACACACACACACACACACACACACACACACACACACACACACACACACACACACACACGCACACGCACACACACACACGCGCACACACTATTAGTGCAGAGTGCAGCTAATACAGCAGTACGCTACACTCCTTCAGCACTGTCTGTGTACAGTAGCTAACCTCCCTAACTGACCTTCACCCTCTGTCTCCTTTCACAGAGAGACCCCCCCCCCCGTTCTGCTCGGCTCTGTTAAGACGTCCACAGCTTATTTTCTCTAACAAGCACTCGCAGCGAGAGAGCAAGCACAGACATCTTCTAAGCCTCGCCGCCTTCTCGCCCATGTCGACAAAGCTGTTGTTTTGTTGTAGCTCAGTCTGAAACCATGTCCTAGTGGTATTAATAGAGAGAAAGAGAGAGCGGGGGGAGGGAGAAGGAGGGTTGTTGTGTTTTGTTTCACTGCTAGTGGGTGGCATGTCAGGCTAGCTGGGAGTCTCTGGTTCGAGATCATTAGGGGGGCGAGGATATTGGCTACTCTTCTAGCTTATATGAGGGGGAGACGTGCACACACACACGGCTCATGTGTGTACATTGAATACTGCACTACCATCTACAGTGTTCAGATTAACATAAAGACCCCCAACAGAGCCCATATTGCACATCTGGTGCCACTTTAGTTACAATGCTCTTCTATTGTTACCTCACAGGTGCTTGCACTAACAAAGATAATTGCATTTTGGTTTTGCTTGCTCTTTTGTCTTTGTGCCATGCTGTGAAAAAGGGACTAGTATTCCTGGTTGCAGTGAATAAGATACTCCAGTGTTAACCTTCGTCCATATTAACCTAGCTGTGGTGGTTGTAACGCTACGCTGTGGTGGTTGTAACGCTACGCTGTGGTGGTTGTAACGCTACGCTGTGGTGGTTGTAATGCTACGCTGTGGTGGTTGTAATGCTACGCTGTGGTGGTTGTAACGCTACGCTGTGGTGGTTGTAATGCTACTCTGTGGTGGTTGTAACGCTACGCTGTGGTGGTTGTAATGCTACGCTGTGGTGGTTGTAACGCTACGCTGTGGTGGTTGTAACGCTACGCTGTGGTGGTTGTAATGCTACGCTGTGGTGGTTGTAATGCTACGCTGTGGTGGTTGTAACGCTACGCTGTGGTGGTTAAAGCATTGAGCTAACCGTATGAGTTGTTGCAGTGGTTGTAAATTATCCATGCTACGCTACTTAGTCAAATGGTGATTCTGACTGTTTCTGTCTGTCTCCCTGTGTGTGTGTGGGACAGGGTTCTGGCTCCGGGGTACCAGGCGCCCCTGTGGTACTCCTCAGCTCTCTGAACACGGACGTGGTGTGTGAGCTCGTCACACACATCGACGGCATGGACCCTTGCATGCTGGCCCAGTACACCGCCACCATCAAGAAGGTGAGGCCTGCTATCCACACACACACACACACACACACACACACACACACACACACACACACACACACACACACACACACACACACACACACACACACACACACACACACACACACCTCATATACACACACTCGGCCTCCTACGTTTGCATATACAACACTTCTGTCAATAAAGTTGATTCAAAAGATTCAATATCAGTCATGTCAGTGTGTCCATTTCACACAAGGGGTGTATCTCAATATGCAATTTGTGTCACAACGGAACAGTTGGAGCATGAGTCCAAATCAAAGTATGCAGAACAGAGGCCAATTGTCAGATGCGTACTTTTCAAAGCATGCTCCGATGCAAGCTTCAACTGAAATATGAACGTAATATGACACAACCACATAAAATACATCTCAACATTTCTTGAATGCCATCGGGTTTTGAGCTGAGGTGAGAGAAAATCATCAAGGCTAAAACCGGCACTTTTACTGAAACGATGATTAACGTGCACTGTCCCTGTAAAAATAAAATCAACTCCGACTTTGAAATGTTGCCCACTCGCATCGCATATGTTACCTGAATACAATATTTATGTTGATACGGTTAATAAATACATACTGTGTTAATTTTGGCATGTTTAACTGCCTAGAATATCCACTGTAGTGTGCATAGACCAGAGGCTGGCTAATGAAGAATTAGCTGCTCGCTAGCTACCCATTAAGAATTTGTAGCTAACGTTAGCCAGCTACTGGCTGGCTAGATTAATAGGATTCACATATAGCTAGCTGATAATTATGAAGTTACAAGCTCACGTTTGCTTTATGTAGTTATCTTGTTTAGTTTTGTATTGTTCAAAGTTAATGCAGTAGCATGGGAGTGCGCATTGCTTTTCAAATGTAAATTTGTATGTACTCAAGGCCTCAGAGAACAAACTTGCAGCATGAGAGTGTGGAGCATATTGATCAACACCCAAGGGTTTAATTTCTGTCTGTATTAAAGTTAATATGCAGCTGTTTTTACCTCAATATTAAATCATTTCTGGTTAACAATTCCATACTGCACTGTGATTGTTTTAAAAATAGCTTCTTAGCAAAGAGCAATTTCTCAAGCAAGATTTTTTGCTAGGACTGTCTGGTGGTGGTTGGAGTGGGGAGGGGAAAACTGAAAGCTAGCTGTTATTGGTAGAGAGGTTTGGAACTTCTTTCTTATTGGTCTATTAACTAATTTACCGTTGGATGATGTCACTAGGCAGGCCAAAGCTCCATCACACCTGTCCGCAATTGATGTGGCTGAAATAGCCATATCAACAAAATTGAAGGGGTATCCACATACTTTAAAACACATGGCAATCACATTTTTTACTGCACTGGGCCTTTTAATAATGATCTCAGTAGCCTTTATATGGCCCAACAAAACAGCCAAAGTCGCTATCTGCATTGAGCTTCCAGTTCATTTAGACAGGATGTCATTAATGTCTAGGTAATATGTCAATTCCTGTAGACCAGGTCTTCCCAAACTGTGTGACGCATAGCAATGCCGACGGGGGTATGCCAAATAAAAATGTGATTCACATTATTTTCTTCACATTTTCAAACGGTACATTTTCCAATTGGGCGACACATTTGGGTGAGGTTTTTGTCTCGCCTGAGTAGCCTCCATTTCACTGCCAAAAATAAAATTATACCATCTGGTGTTTAGCGAAATAACACAATGTCAAATGTTTCATTGCTAAATTGTAATTATTTCACCACTAATGGCCTATTTATTGCCTTACCTCGCTTATCTTACCTCATTTGCACAAACTGTATATATACTTTTTTTTTATTGTGTTGTTGAATGTATGTTTGTTTATTCCATGTGTAACCCTGTGTTGTTGTTTGATTTGCACTGCTTTGCTTTATAATAATAATAATATATGCCATTTAGCAGACGCTTTTATCCAAAGCGACTTACAGACATGTGTGCATACATTCTACGTATGGGTGGTCCCGGGGGATCGAACCCACTACCCTGGCGTTACAAGCGCCATGCTCTACCAACTGAGCTACAGAAGGACCACATCTTGGCCAGGTCGCAGTTGTAAATTTAAAAATAAGCCATGGGAGTTTTTGGAGTGAGCATAAAGATGACTTCGAGTTTTGTGTGCAAATGAACTCAAGCTTACAGACAATGTCAAATGTGATATAGCGAAGCATCTGAGGGAGCTGGGTGAGCAATTATGCAGGTACTTTCCCGAAATGGACGACACAAACAACTGGATTCATTATTCCTTTCGTGCCCTGTCCCCAGTCCACATATCGAACAAGAGAGCCTCATCGAAATTGCAACAAGTGGTTCTGTGAAAATTGAATTTAATCAGAAGCCACTGCCAGATTTCTGGATAGGGCTGCGCTCAGAGTATCCTGCCTTGGCAAATCACGCTGTTAAGACATTGATGCCCTTTTACACCACGTACCTATGTGAAAGTAGATTGTGTAGAAAATTATTTAAGACTGAGACTCTCTCCAATACAACCCAACATCCTTTCAAGCACACCCTTATTAACCTGTGGTGAGTTATTCACAATCTTTGGGGAACAAATACATTTTTTTCTGTAAGATGGCTAAATAAAGAGCAAAATTATTGATTATTATTATTTGTGCCCTGGTTCTATAAGAACTATTTGTCACTTTCTGCAAGCTATGTTGTGACAAAAATTCACACTTATTCTTATGGGACAGTTGAGCTAACATAGGCTAATGCGATTAGCATGACGTTGTAAGTAACAAGAATATTTCCCAGGACATAGACATGTCTGACATTGGCAGAAAGCTTAAATTCTTGTTAATCTAACTGCACAGTCCAATTTACAGTAGCTATTACAGTGAAATAATACCATGCTATTGTTTGAGGAGAGTGCACAGTTTTGAACATGAAAGTTATTACTAAACAAATTAGGCGGACTTTGGGCAGTCTTGATACGATATTTTGAACAGAAATGTAATGGTTCATTGGACTAAAACTTTGCGTGCACACTGCTGGGCTGGAATCTAAATTGCACCTGGGCTGGAATAATACATTATGGCCTTTCACTTGCATTTCAAAGATGATGGTACAAAGAAAATGCAAAAGAACTGTTGTTATTTTTCTTTGTATTATCTTTTACCAGATATATTGTGTTATATTCTCCTACATTCCTTTCGCATTTCAATAAACTTCAAAGTGTTTCCCTTTCAAATGGTACCAAGAATATGCATATCCTTGCTTCAGGGCCTGAGCTACAGGCAGTAAGATTTGGGTATGTCATTTTAGGCGAAAATTGAAAAAGACGTAGGGGTGTGTGTGTGTGCAGGCTTACAATGATGGTTAAAAACAACATTTGAGAGTGCGCTGACCCTGGTGCTAGAGGGGGTATGCAGCTGGAGGTTGAATGTTTGAAGAACCACTGCTCTAGACTCAAGTCGGCCCACCTAACAACACTTTAAGTGAGACATTGTCTTTGTAAAATGATTTATTGTTTTGTGAGGTGCAGAACCGGGGACACATTTGTTTCCTGAGGAAAGTATAGCAATGTAGAGTTCATACAAGCTCATGTTTGGAAATGTGGCCCAGGACTACTGTATACCATCGGAAGGTAGTAGCCACCCTTTGCATGGATGATAGCTTTGCACACTCTTGGCATTCTCTTAACCAGCTTCATGAGGTAGTCACCTGGAATGTATTTCAATTAACAGGTGTGCACTGTTAAGTTAATTTGTGGAATTTCTTTCCATCTTAATGTGTTTGAGCCAATCAGTTGTGTCATGACAAGGTAGGGTTGGTATACAGAAGATATCCCTATTTGGTAAAAGACCAAGTCCATATTATGGTAAGAAAAGCTCAAATAAGCAAAGAGATTAAGACATGAAGGTTAGTCAATGCGGAAAATCTCAAGAACTTTGAACGTTTCTTCAAGTGCAGTCGCAAAAACCATCAAGCACTATGATGAAACTGGCTCTCATGAGGACCACCACAGGAAAGGAAGACCCAGAGTTAACTTTGCTGCAGAGGATAAGTTCATTAGAATTACCAGCCTAAGAAATTGCAGCCCAAATAAATGCTTCACAGAGTTCAAGTAACAGACACATCTCAGCATCAACTGTTCACAGGAGACTGCATGAATCAGGCCTTCATGGTTGAATTGATGCAAAGAGACCACTACTAAAGGACAGCAATAAGAAGAAGGGACTTGCTTGGGCAAAGAAACATGCTCAATGGATGTTAGACCGGTGGAAATCTGTCCTTTGGTGTAATGAGTCCAAATTTGAGGTTTTTGGTTCCAACCGCTGTGTCTTTGTGAGACGCAGAATAGGTGAACGGATGATCTCCGTATGTGTGGTTCCAACCGTGAAGCATGGAGGAGGTGGTGTGGGGGTGCTTTGCTGGTGATATCTTTAGAATTCAAGGCACACTTAACCAGCATGGTCGCAGAATTCTCTAGCAATACGCCATCCCATCTGTTTTGCGTTTAGTGGGACTACCATTTTTTTTTTCAACAGGACAATAACCCATAGCACACCTCCAGGCTGTGTAAGGGCTATTTGACCAAGAAGGAGAGTGATGGAGTGCTGAAACAGATGCCCTGGCCTCCACAATGACCTAACCTCAACCCAATTGAGATTGTTTGGACTGCAGAGCGAAGGAAAAACAGCCAACAAGCAGCCTCTGCCTCTCTCAGCATATGTGGGAACTCATTCAGGACTGTAGGAAAAGCATTCCAGATGAAGCTGGTTGAGAGAATGTCAAGAGTGTGCAAAGCTGTCATGAAGACAAATGGTGGGAACTTTTAAGAATCTCAAATATAAAATCTATTTTGATTTGTTTAACACTGTTTTGGTTACTTCATGATTCCATATGTGTTATTATATGTTTGATGTCTCCACTATTATTCTACAATGTTAAAAATAGTCAAAATAAAGAAAAACCCTTAAATGATTGGGTGTGTCCAAACATTTGCCTGGAACTGTACATATGGGCCTACTTTACTCAATTTATGCCCACTTATGCCCTAATTTATACAGTATGGGGCAGATTCCCGGACACCGATTAAGCTTAATCCTTGAATAAAAATCAAGCTTGATGGAGAATCTCCATTGATAGTGCTTTTTAGTCCAGGATTAGGTTTTATCTGTGGCCGAACTGGCCCAATGTGCATGTATTTGATCAGTCGTGATCATGTCTCTCCCTCTCTCCGTGTTAGGCCAATGTGAATGGCCGGGTGCTGTCTCAATGCAACCTGGAAGAGCTGAAGAAAGAGATGAACATGAACTTCGGCGACTGGCAACTCTTCAGAGGCATGGTAAGACAAAACCTCCACCTCCGCTTTTAAATACTCGATATCCTCCTTCTATTTATTTGATATGTACATTAATATCGATTTCCTGATTTATTATTATTTCTTTTTTTTAATTCACCAAATTTGTGTTTTGTGTTTTGTTTTATTGTCTTCTAAAAAAAAAATCAGGGCATCTTGTAATAAATCTTGAGCCTTCTCTGGAGACATCGGAGGGTTTTATAATCCGTATTACGAGAACGTCTGCAGTCTGCTCCGCTCGCTCGGGGGGCTGGAATCAGGAACACATGTAGCTTGCGTTGATCAGATGTCCGTTTGTGCCTCCTTCCACAAACGAATGTTGTGTTGCCAGAACGTGGCCAGCCAGTGAGCCATCTGGTCCAAGATGGCTGAGATTTAGATGAAGGAAGGTTATTGTCAGTGGGAGCTGCAGTCAGCCAGTCTCCATGCAGTCGAGGGGTCTGACTCTGAATAGCTGCAAGGTTTTACAATAAATTGCATTTTTCCCTCTGAGCACTTCCCAAGCCATCTGATGTGGAGACCGGATGTATGTATGACCACTACTGTATGCATATAGGCCCTATAGAGTTGACATCAGATATACTCACCATCTATTGAACTAAAATACTATTACTGACTTTGTGTTAAAAGTCTAGAGTATTAAGATGATGGTGATGTATTGTGTGTGAATCAGTGTGCAGTGTGCTGAATCTAAACCTATTGGTTGTGTGTTGTTCTATAGAGTTTGTAGTTGTATGTTGGTTTCATGGCTAGTGTTTATACTGTATATTGACTCTGCAGCTGTAGATATTTCCTATGTTGAGTCTATGTATACCTTGTGGTGACATGTTTGCTCTGCACATGGCTGGCTGTATGCTTCTCTCTCTAACAGTCCCCTCTCCCAGGTGATGGAGCAGCGTCACGGAGAGAGCCAGGCCCTGCAGGATGAGTCTCATGCGGCCAGCGAGCAGGGCAGCAGCGTAGTCAACGTGGAGACGGCCAGGCACCAGGGAGCTCCCCACGAGGTGGGCAGCTACAGCTTCAACCTCAGCTTCGAGGAGCTGAGTAACGCAGGCCTGGGTCTGGAGGAGCCCCCGAGACCCACT
Source organism: Oncorhynchus gorbuscha (assembly GCF_021184085.1). Lineage (NCBI taxonomy): Eukaryota > Metazoa > Chordata > Actinopteri > Salmoniformes > Salmonidae > Oncorhynchus > Oncorhynchus gorbuscha. The sequence continues at coordinate 59,786,282 of NC_060182.1, read as the reverse complement.
CAGCACTGGCCCGTGGTGAGTTGAATACACACACACCCACTTGTATACACATCTGCACACACACACGTACACTCGTACACACAGACACTCATTGAAAAATACGGTACACTCACATACACACACTGCAACACACGTTCATATGCACCTGCAGTACATACACAGACTCAGGTCCTGTCTTCTACTCATGAGAACAGATAAACACATTCACATACCCACAAAAATACACAAACATACCAAGCCATCCAAATACCCTTAAAGCAGACATGTAAGCAAGTACAGTTGCTAGTGAAAGTCTATACACCCCTTGCAAAGTCTTGTATTTTACTTTCTTTAAATTTTTTTTTTTTTTTTAAATGATACAATTATTATTATTATTTTTTACTACTGCACAACCTACTCCACATTTTCAAAGTTAAAGTAAAATTATAGAAAATGTTTCAAATAAAAAATGTCACCAACCACCTCAATTCGGTCTTATGTAACAAAATTTGAAATTTTTGTTGTTGCATGAGATAAAAGTAGAGACTCAGAGCTTCAAATGGTATATCATACACTGCAGTTGAGGAGCAATGGGAAAGTAGTTCTGCTTTGAACGTTGATAAACTTGCACCCCACTTTTGAGAAAATGTTTTTGTACACGTACTGGAGAGCTCTTCTTACACCCATTCAGCATCGTTCACTCCCTCTTAAGCCTTAGCCCCACCCACCTCTTTAAGGATTCACATGTCAGGCCGTGTGCTAAACAGAGTGAGTAGTGTAGTAAACAACCAAACCTGCCCAGGGACTGGGGTTGAAAATTAGCCGGCTGGCTAAAACCGGCACTTTTACTGAAACGTTGATTAATGTGCACTGTCCCTGTAAAAATAAAATAAACTAAACTAAACTAAAGATTTCAAGACTAAAAGCGTTGAAAGTAGTAGCCTACATTAAGGAAAGACTACAAGTAAAAATACACTTTATCAAGTCCTTGGCCTATATCCTAATCTGACTTTGAAAGTGTCCAGATACACATATCTTATAATTATTAGATGATGCTTACCCAGATACTTTGATGGGTCATGTGAAATAAATGTTTGCAGATATCCATGGCTAACATTATACTGTATATCCATTGTTTTTGTCAAAATTGCTCAATATCAGTAACTTTTACTGGGAACCATTTGATGTAGAGCAATATTCAAACCTTTTCTCTGATTTTCAAGAAAATGTAAGTCAGGACTAAGACTGTACCACTTAGGAACACTCAACACTTCTTGGAAAGCCATTCTGGTGTGTCCTTGACATTACAATGTGGGTATTTGTGTAAATAAATCTCTATCCAAGGCTTAGGTTTTAGAAGACTATGGCAGGTCTTCCTATAACTTTTTACCTGGTCTTTGCTGTTTTTCATATTTCTTTTGATCCTGACATACTCACCAGTCCCTGCCGGTGACAAGCATACCCATAACATAATGCTGCCACCACAATACAGAGGGTTTCACTATGTGTTGGATTGGATTTGACCCCAACCTATAGTTTTTAATTTAGGCCCAAAACGTAATTTCTTTGCTGTGTTGTCTTGAAGTATTACTTAACGGCATTGTTGCAAACTGAATGGAGGATTTGTGGAGTGAATGTAATGTTGTTGATCCATTTTGTATTTTCAAGTATTGTGGTGGCAGCATCATGTTATGTGTATGCTTGTCACTTTTAGGCATTGGGGAGTTTGTCAGGATCAAAATAAATATTTAATAACAAATGTGATTTAATAACAAACGTGTATGCCAACTGCAAAGGTAAAAAGCTGGGATAGAGTGTTTTTTATTTTTCCGAGATTGCACACATTTGAATGCCTAAAACACACCAGAATGATTTCAAGAGGTATTCAGTGTTCCTGAATGGGCCAGTCTCAGTCCTGGATTTAATCTGCTTGAAAATCAAAGACAAGGTTTGAATATTGCTGTCCATCAATGATTCCCAACCAATTGTACTGTGCTTGAGCAATTTTGACAAAAACAATGGATTATGTTGCACTAAGAGTTGTGTAAGGTTGGTAGAATCTTATTCAAAGCATTAACCGTTGTAATGACTACCAAAGGTGCTTCCACCAAGTATTGATTTGAGGTGTGACGATATATACAATCAATAAATCTTTATTTGTGACCCGTTTTCAAGTAGCTAGGCGTATGTCACTACTTCACAGGAGAGGCATTTCAATGTTTTAATTTTTTATCAACAAGCTTTTTTTGGGCAGAAATGCCTTCTGGAACTTTCATGTGCTTTAATAACAAATGTGTATGCCAACTGTAAATACGAATACAATTGTTAAATTATGAGCCTAGTTGGTTTAGACAGGAACCTTCCCACTAGCCATGACTGAGATAATGGGTGTGCTGGACATGCCGTGAGATGAGTTCGGATTGGTCTGCCATGTAGCATGCTTCTGTCTATAACATGAGCTGCTCAGTATGTGTGGATAATCCTTGCTACCGCAGCTTTTTTGAAAGATTACACTATAATGACCAAAATGCTTTATTTTCAGCACTCGGTGGTCATGTCCTGTGAGCTTGTGCGGCCTACCACTTCAAGGCTGAGCCATTGTTGCTCCTAGACGTTTCCACTTCAAAATAACAGCCCTTACAGTTGTCCGGGGCAGCTCTAGCAGGGCGGAAATTTGACAGACTGACTTGTTGGAAAGGTGGCATCCTATGATGATGCCACGTTGAAAGTCACTGAGTTCTTCAGTAAGGCCATTCTACTGCCAATGTTTGTCTATGGAGATTGAATGGCTGTGTGCTCAAAGTTATACACCTGTCAGCAACAGGTATGGCTGAATTAGCTGAATCCACTAATTTGAAGGGCTGTCCACATACTTTATGTGTTGCCATAAATGTTGGTAGCAACTTACTAAAAATTATTCACATCTGTGTAATGGCTGCCAAAGGTACATTCACCAAGTATTAACTCTGGGGTGTGAAGACATCCACAATCAAATCAATTTGGAAAAAGTTCTATAATTCAATTTTATTTTGAAAATGTGGAGCAGGTTGTGTCGATCTGTCAGGAAAATATCCAGTTTAATCCCATTTTACATAAACATTTAAGGCAGCAAAAATGTGAACTGTGCAATGGGTGTGTAGACTTCCACTAGGCACTGTATACGCTTACACAATCAGTCATTGAACTCATCAGAGTTAAAATAGCATTTGGATTTGGGTGAGATCACGGCAGTTTTGACCTCCCCTGGTTGAGGAAGTTGACGTGGCAGATCACAAACACACATGCAGACTCACACAACCAAAAGGCAAGGCAAGGCAAGGCAAGGTGTTAGAAAAGCTGTTATTTTTGCCCTCTCTGTTCAACCGCCAACATGCGAACATATACGCAAACATAAACTTCTTCTCTAGTATGGCTGTCAGTTTTCTCCTGTCATTATTAGTTCATTGATGGCTTGCAGTGCTGTTTGCTTGTAAATTCAAACAGCACCACCATGACCACAAACCCCATGAGATTTGTGCTATTTTACCCAAACCAATAACGTTCATGATGCATCCCGTTCCCCCCTCAACCATAACAAAAACCTTTATACCGCACGTTCCCCTCTTCTCCCCACCCCTCCCCCAGGCGGCCACCCACCGCACCCCCAGCATGTCCAGCCTCAACTCCCAGGAGTCGTCCAACGATATCTGCAAGCTGACGGACAAGCAGCAGGCAGAGTACCGTGACGCCTACCGCGAGTACATCACCCAGATGACCCAGCTGGACGTGGCCGGAAGCGGGGGAGAGAAGCCCGTCCAGCCCCACCCGGGCCAGTTCCTCCAGAGCCGAGAGGCCCGAGACCCAGAGGAAAAGGCCAAAGACGGGGCAGAGCAGGAGGGACGCAAGCCCTCTTTCTCCACCAAGAGATGTGCTAAAGCTACGGATGCGGTCGATACAGATGCCCCCCTGGACCCCATCAGCGAAGAGGACGAGAAGATGTATTCCAGCTCCTCCAAAGCAGGGGGCTCCAAGGTGAAGGGAGCAGGGCCTCGATACCACAAAGTCCCCAGTGACGAGGAGTCAGGGCGGGAGGAGTCAGACAACACCCCTCTGCTCAAGGAAGAAGGGAAGGAGGGGGGCGCCCAAGCGACATCCGACATTGTCCAGGACAAGAAGGACTCGTCTGACTCTGGGCTGAGGTCTGGTGAGAGCTCCTCGGACCACTCCCTAGAGGAAGCTGAAGAGGTTAATAAAGCAGACCTGATAGAGCTGGAGCTAGAAGGTCTGGTAAAGAAGAGGGGCCTGCTGTCCAGCAGTCTGAGTGGACTCGAGGATTCCACCATCGCCCGCATGTCCATCTGCTCCGAGGCCCCGTCCGAGGGCAGCCTAATGGCCTCCAGCCCCGACGAAACCTGGTTCCCCGCCAGCTTGTCCATGAGCAACCTCAACCACGACTCCAACACCACCACACTCAACAACAACAGCAGCAACAACGCTGCCACCACCAACACCACCCCAGGCTCCATTACTGCCTCAACCACGGGGCCCGTCCACAACCAGAACCTGCGTGGGATCATCCTCAAGAGGGCCCTGAGCACCGAGGGGGCCCTCGAGGGATGCACAGGGGCCCCTGATGCCATTATTCTGGAGGATGAGAGGGAGAGTGTCCTGTGAGAGTGTCCTGGGAGAGTTTCCAGGCCTTTGAGGTCCCATAGACGTTGCTTGATGTGCTTCTGAAAAATAAAGGTACTTACAAATCTGCTACATTGATATAGATGCAAATAAAAACAGGCCTATTAATCTGCAAATTACTTTTTTAAATACTGAAGGTTGTTAGAAAATTTGAGAGAAAATGTTACAGCATTCAACCAAAATAAGCATGGATTAAAACGAAGGAGATCACCTTGTTTGCCAACCATAAAAATATGAAATAATGTGGGTTGATAAATTAATGTCCTGGCTTGTAGACAAACCGAAAATACATCAAGAACTCCGGATACATTTTGTGAAATAATTTGAAAGTTAATAATGACAGACTAATATGGAATAAGTCCAATTTAAATGTCCCTGTAATGCAGTTAGGTGTTGTGCTGTCATGTTAGTTTTTGCTGTTGGAAAAAGGTAGTGAATTGTGGAGTGATGTGATTGTGGATCCGTATGAATGTTGTGTTTTGGCGTGGTGTTGGTGCGATGTTGTATACTGTACTTCATTATAGGTTACTTAAAAATCAGAATTGGCTTTGTGCTTAAACTACATTTTCCTTAATTGTAGTTATCAAGTAGGCTACCAGTGAAAATGTGCCATGTTCAAACATGAGTTAATTGGTGTAGTATTGCTGTGAATTCATGTGACTGAAAGGTCTTTTTTTCCCAAACAATCTGCTGTTTTGTGCTGTAATTATAGATTTAAAATCTATGAACAGTGTGGTAAACTACTGTTTCTGTGGTATGAAAAAGTGTGTTCCATGCACTACTGATATGTCTCAGGGTCTGAGCCTTTTTCAGAGTGCAATGTCAAACCATGTTTGTGAAAAAATAAACATCTTGGCTGTCAGATGCATTTTATTTTTTGAACTTCCTGCATAAAGTATAACAGTTCATAACATGCTTCCCATCCCTTGAACTCTACTTTTCCTATGAGCTCAAGATAGACTTGTTTGTTGTTCAAAAATCTCATTAATTTCCCCAAACTCGGGTCCTGGGGCCTCCCCTGGGTTCACGTTGTGGTTTTTGCCCTAGCAATACACATTTTGAATCAACTGTAGTGCTAGGGAAAGAAACTAAACTTGCACCCAGGGGAGGCCCCAGGACTGACTTACGAAAACCCTGCCATATAGAAAGGGTTAAAACATAATTGCATCAGCTAGACTTTATTTTCACCAGTAGGTGGCAGATTCTCCATACAAACCCACATTAGGCCATAGACGACATCCCAGCCAGCATCACTGAACAGTGGGCATGAACTTTCACTTGTGGGGAAAAGGTAAGAAGGCCAAATTGGTTATGACATATGCATAATACCGTGGCCAATCAATTTCAGCCGATTCTAAGCACTTCCCGTCGTATGTTGGGCACATTTGAGTATACGCTGTAAAGAAACTTAAGCTTTCCAATTTGTGGGGAAATGGTGAGCCTGTGCTTTGTCATTCTACCTGTAAAAGTGGAATAATGTGCTGCTATAGTTTAGGCTTGCGCATCGAGCAGTATCCAGGTAGTTCGCCTTACTGTTGTCATTGCACGGCCAGACAAAACGAACACATGCGTTTTCTAATTATTTTCATATTGATTGTCATGACAGACATCCTGAAATGTAGCACTATGGGTCGGTGTTTCTTTTCTACAAAATAGTATGTCGATCTGCACTGGCAGGCCATTTAAAAATGACAATTGGTTTGGAAGTGTTTCATTTCAGAAGTTTACAGCTTTGTGAGTCGCAGATTAATGCAGAATCGTATTGTCAATAGAGGTTCTGTGATTGCGCACAGGTGAGACAAATCACATTTATTCCCAGTCTCCTATATGCCTACACCCTGGGAGTTTACCCAATCAGTGCGTGTTGAGGTAGAAGTAGGTCTTAATTCCTGAACACTCAAGATGTTCAGGAATTGAAGAGGCAAACTAGAGAGCGTTGTGTGAATTTGAGCAACGTCACTGTAAATGACGAACTTAAGTCAATGAGAATGGTATAGCTTGTATAGCCCCTAAGAAATGACACAACAATTTCTCACCATTCTTTACATTTAATCATTCAGTTGACACAACTGTCATGAAAGATTGACATTCCCACTACAATGACTTCATTACCACCCCATGGGCTGGGAATTGAAACTCATTTTGGGATTGTAGATGATCATGACAACCTAGCATTGCAGAACCATTTTCAGCCAAAACATTGTGTCACGTTACCTCTTGTAATTCCAATCTCAAGAACGTCTGTCTACAGGCTACAAGTTTCCATACAGCTGGGAGACATGCTCAAATAATGCATTTGATTTGTTTATTTTTTTTTTGTATAAAAACGTTACAATTTACATTATTACTTTTATAAAAAGTTTCAGCATAATTAAGTACAGCATTACACTTTTGCAGAAATGTGCAATTCCTGCAACTATACAAGATAAAACTCAAGAGTGCACAAGGTTTCACGCGTTCGTTTTTTGTGTGATTTTTTTTTTTTTTACAACGTCCAGTCCATGTGCGAAGAAGAGTAACAATTCTGACAAGACAGACTAAACTATATACAGTAACTAACCAAGTTGCCTTCTATTCACTCTCCAATTCCGGAGAAAAAGCGAAGACTTCATGGGCGATAAGAGGAAATCCTTGTGACGAGCTCTTATTTGTTTTTCCTCCCCGTGTAGGGAGTATAGCGCGCCTTCCATTTCAAGAAAGGACCAAAACAAGTCTTAAGATAAATAATATGAGTGTCCGAACTGAAAACACATCACATAGATTGTCCTTTATAAGCAAAGTCTCTTGATTCAATTGAAGAAAATCCAGAACCCGAGGACAAAAAAATGTAGGGGGAAAAAGTCCGTATCCCAGGTCCTGTGTGTTTTGTGCCTTAACCAAACACCTGCAAAAGATTGAGAAAGAGGCGTGTTTAGAAACTGCAAACAGGGCAGAGATCCGGACAGACTGGCGCCAGGGAGGAAGCCGCAGTTTTAACATTTAACCAAACACTCAAATACTGAGCAAACCCTGGGCTCCAGATGTACACACACACAAGCGCAGCATAGGGCACTTTCTCATTCAACTTCAGCCTACTATCTGGGAGAGAATCCGCCGAAATTGCAGTTCAGATGGGTTTAGCCTCTTCTTGCACCAATTATGTAGACATCTAGTAATAATCCAGACCACCATTTATTTTATATTACAGACGAGCGTTGCTGCGTTATAACACAATAACAAAGAATTTGCCTATACTGTATAGCAAAAATGTTTGCAAATGCATTCCGTTCAAATAGTGAACAAATGAACAATGTGATAATGATTAGCCTACTGTCAGAAATATGCAGCGACTTTTCAATTTCGTTGAATTCTGCCACAACAGGCTGTGGGCAAATAGACAAACAAACCCCGGACATAATAGCACAGACAGAGTAGAGAACACAGCGTACCTACCCGCTTTAACGATGAAGATTCCTGCTGTCATCTGTTATCAGCTCTGATGGGAACTCCGGAGACTGAAAAACAAACATATATATTCATTAGCACCGCCGCAGTCAAATACATGGTATTATTGAGATCGCACACAAAAATGCCTACCCTCGCAATGTTGATCATGGATAACATGCCTTTTGTAAACCAAATGGTGTAATTTCACAATAGACCACAATTGCGCATAGTAAACGCACTCAAAATGCGCAGGCCAATAGGTAAAATAGACCCAAGCAAATGTAGCATCTTTGTTTATATTCTTCTGATATTTCAGACAATATCCTTACCTGTAATGACAAGATGCTGATATCTGTATTGAGAGTTGTCAGGGGAGTCCTGGATGTCGCTTGCCCCGGTCGCGGGTGATGGAGGCTCGTTATTGCGACATTGGAGTCAAGTGCGATCTGCAGGTCCAGAATATAGTCGATGACATGCTGCAGGATTTCCATCTTGCTCACGTTTTTGTTTTGAGGGATGCTGGGCACCAGCTCCTTCAGCTTGGAGTAGCAGTCGTTCATGTTGTAAAGCAGGCTTAATGGATCATCCACCGGAGTCTTGCTCCGAGAGATTCCCAGACTATGTTCAGACAGATTCGCGCTGTTTTTCCGGAAAGATCTTACTGGGCTTATTGCTTTCATGTTGAGACTTGGTGCGAGACGTTCAGTGCTTTCGTTGAGAGGTTGGTTTTAGTATTCTTTCTGTTCCTTCGCAGACGGGTCGGTGAGCGAACGGACTGGATTTCCAAGCTGTCATTGTCGCTTATATAGCCAGCAGGCTGGGTTTGCAACGCAGGGGTTGTGTTTGTGCTGATTGGATGAGTAGGTTACGTCAATCCCCCCTCCTCGTGTCCTACCATTGGTTAAGACTGCCTCACAGTCTGGTTCCTCCTTTTTCTTCCGTGTTCTCAGCCAGTGAAAACGCATGTTGAAGGTGGCACCGTGAGAGCTCTTCAGCTCCGGTGGGCAATTTGGAAAATTGAGCCCTTACCTGTGTCTGATGATTCGTAATTTGGCATCACGAGCTTGTGAAGCTCTAGCGTGCATTTTTCTGCTGACTTTAATTGAATGTAAAATAGAGGGTGGAATGTTAACAAAGCTCTTCTGAAGGATTTAACGTAAGAATACTAAAATACAACATCTTATAATGATGTCTATCCATGTGTAAAATGCGCAAAAATGCATCCGGATTTATAAAAGTGAAGGGGCTGATACGCTCTAATTGTCACAATATCGTGGTTTATAGTCAAGATTTAGAAGAGCTCGCTGTCTCTCACACACGCATTCCTTCCTCCCTCACACGCGTTCCGTCACTGTCTACATAACACTACAACCTTGTGATTAATTTGACCATTATCTCTTATTTGAAGTGATGTATAGCCTATAAGAATGTTATATTTTTCGAGCTGATGAAATTCTGATTGCAGGAATTGTCCATCACAAATCTCAGGGCATGCCATCAGATGTTGAATGAATAAAATGGTGATAACAGAAATGTGAACTTTGAATGGGTCATTAAACTGAACTTTGAATGGGTCATTACGGACCCCGGACCGAGCCTATATGGCATGCTTGCTCACACACTGGATCAGTGGGGAAAGATGGATTCTGCATAATAGGGACTATTTGAAATAAAAACAAGAGGGTGTATGATTGTGCACATTACTGTGAGACATATGTGATCACTGTCACAGTGTGTAATTAGTCCACTTGGAATGACGTCTGGATGGACACTGTGCTTTAAGGTCCTCAATAATACCTACAACACATTTCGTCTGGATGGACACTGTGCTTTAAGGTCCTCAATAATACCTACAACACATTTCGTCAGGATGGCAATAATGCAAAACACTGATTGAACAACATTTCCTTTGGTTGCAAAAATGTTAGGCTACAGTAGCATTGTTCTGTATTAATGAGGCTACATGCGGTTGCATTCTTCAACTGGTGCCGGGCACAGGGCTCCAAAGCTCGCGGAGTGATGCGGCACTAACTAATTGTACCGGGGCTGTTGTGGACTGCAGCGGGTGGTCGTTTAGATTTGTGGATTAAAATGCGTAGTTTACTGAAGTGTATTCATTTTCTATAATGAATCAGAATGTGTTTCTTATCCTTGTGCACAGCTGCTAAAATTATGTTTTGGGATATAATATTCCGACTATAATAAATATTGCAAAAAAAAAAAGATATTTGGGAGAAAAGTGCTGTATATCCACCAATATGCCTATATAATCTAGCAGAACATGCATTTCAACACCAAATGCAGTCCTAGCAAGTACTGCGCAATTGATTCTAATGTTTGGATAGTAGTCCGTCCTCTGCGTACAAGACCCAGCTCTCATGTGCAATAACAAATGTTATTCAAACCAATGGATAATAGCCGTCCTCCCACCACCAAAGATTTCTGAAAATGATATTGCCAACACTTGAATAAAAAGAGGGCTATTAAATGTTTGGGCAGCAATTTACGTACATTATGCAGTTTTGCAGCCACGAGACAACTTCGAATATTTAACAAGTCTGTATGCATTTTCCGACGAGATGTGGAATTCTTGCACTCAAGTTCAAGTTTTATTGTCACATGCACACGCACAGTGCAATGCCTAACTTGCCATCTCTCCACAACACTGCACTATTCAGTCATGTCCACATCTGGTGCAATCGGATTTGTCCATTTTCTCTCCTCTTTTTTTCCGTTCTCACAGCTGTGTACATTTCACATGACACCCTGACTGATCCATGACAAGTGATGAATTGGCACCAAGCGAGCGCCAATAGGCCTACCGAACAGCACCGCGAGCTCATGCTCTCCGCAGAGTAGACTCTCTGGCGCCAGCTACGTGACGTCACCCATTCACAGCAGCCCTCCAGCCAGTCCTCACCGCGCCGCTCAGGCGGCTGCTATGGCGACCGGGGGCTGTAGTCAGCACGAGGTCTCAGCTGATAAACGGGACAGAACATGAGAGATCGGAGTTTAATTCGTCACCTCTGTCCTCCAGCAATCAGGGGCCCGTACACCTGCATCGATTAAGCATTTCATAAATTACATTGAAGTTGGGAAAGTGTCTCCCATCTTCGGTTTGTGAAAAGAACAAGACAAGAAAAGGACAGGCTGCCAGCATAAACAAGTGAGGAGTTTGGACACATTTTAGTTTTCAAAGCATTCTGTGGTTGATATGCAAAATAAAAACTATATAAAAACGTATATAAATTCAATAAAAAAATAGTTGGAAAAAATCTGTTTCCTGTTTCTTACTATTCCTAACCTAGTATTGATTTGCTCAGTGCATTGTCAATAGCCTACCCAAATAAGAGGAGATACGTTCAGGTAGTTTTTACTCTTGAAACTTGATATCAACATAACTTTATACTATCCTTTTACCTCCTAAACCATATGACATTTGCCACCCTCTCAGGGGAACTGAACTAGAACGAAATTCTTCTCTCTTTTTTTTAACAAATAAAAGCTTCAACCACTTTTCCGGTCACAACACGATTTAGTTTAGGTTGAAAAGATAAGGTTCAGAAAACAATGCAGAACTGCCAACTAGTTGAAGTGAGCCCCATAGGCCGGCGTCAGAATGTCTGTGCCTCCTACTTAAAACTGTTGATCCAGTTTTCTGCAGTTGCACGTCCCTGACTGCCAACCATGTGCAACAAAGTGATCGCTATTTGACTCTCCCTATACATTTTATTCTATGAATATTGTGCGGACATATAGTCCATTTGTTGTTTCAGATTATGTTTACTACTATTGATTAAATAAGTGTTATTCCCATCGCAAGAATGTAAGATTTGTGCGTTTAGTGGTAAAAGAAAACGGACAGCCTCCGGTTTAAATAATATGTTAGCCTATTTATTAGCAGTGCTAATAACACAGGAATACATAGGTTATCATAGCCTATTTAGTTTGAAGAAAAACTTGCAGACAAACCTTACTCTAAACGCGTTTCAGAAAACAAATAAGATACATCTTAACATCAGCCTACAAAGTTCCATCGATATCACGTTTTTATCTAAAACCTATATCGCGTTTTGTCAAAAACCTATAATTCATCCCTTCTATTATCCTCATCATCCGATTATGGTAAGAACTGAGCCTATGCAACATTATTTCTCAATTTCGGGTTGAGAGAGTTCTGCCTCCCTTTCGCTTACTGAAGAAGAGCATCCAGCCCAAGGGCACCGGTTCGCAGCGAAGTTTACATGTCTGTCCGCTCTGTATTCGGTATGTAAGCGTAATGCTTTGTTGTCGATTGAGAGGGGTGCCACATAGTGCTTTGCTGTCGATTGAGAGGGTACCACACGCCTGTAGTGCGGCGCACGACTCTTGTAGCAACATCGACTGCATGGGCGGGGCTTTCGTGTGTTCCTATTGTTAGTCTTGAAAGAAAAGGGTGTCACCGGAAGTCAGTCTGTTACATTATAACAACTTGGTGCATAACTCTGAAATTCAGATAGCTGGGCTATTTTGCTCATGGCTAGAGCATGGAGCTCACACATGCATCCGGGACATTATAATCCACATGAAAAGGTGAGGAAAATGTATATTATACACTTGAGTGTACCAACACGACCAGGTGATTCCAAGTGAAGGCTATGATCCCTTGTTGATGTCACTTGTTAAATCCACTTCAATCAGTGTAGATGAAGTGGAGGAGACAGGTTAAATAAGGATTTTTAAGCCTTGAGACAATTGAGACTGGATTGGGTATGTGTGCCAGTCAGAGGGTGAATCGGCGAGACAAATATCTAAGTTTCCCATGTGTATCAAGAATAGTCTACCACCCAAAGGACATCCAGCCAACTCGACTCAATATTAGGAAGGTGTTCTTAATGTTTTTTTTACACTCAGTGTAAATATATATATATAAATATATTACAAATATATTTGACAACATGAAAGTTAATTTCCTATCCAAAAACACTATACACTGAACAAAAAAATTCTACGCAAAATGTAAAGTGTCAGTCCCTTTTTTTCTTGAGCTGAAATAAAAAATCACACAAATTTCCATGTGAACAAAAAGCTTATTTCTCTCAAATGTTGTGCACAAATTAGTCTACATCCCTGTTAGTGGGCATTTCTCCTTTGCCAAGATAATCCATCCACCTGAAAGGTGTGGCATATCAAGAAACTGATTGAACAGTATGATCATTACACAGGTGCACCTTGTGCTGGGCACAATAAAAGGCAAACTTAAAATGTGCAGTTTTGTCACACAATGCCACAGATATCTCAGGTTTTGAGGGAGTGCGCAGTTGGGATGCTGACTGCAAGAATGTACACCACAGCTGTTGCCAGATAATATAATGATAATTTCTCTACCATAAGCCACCTCCAATGTCTTTTTAGAGAATTTGGCAGTACGTCCCAACCGGCCTCACAACCTCATACCACGTGTATGACGTTGTGTGGGTGAGCAGTTTGCTGTGTGCCCCATGGTGGCGATGGGGTTATGGTATGGTCAGGCATAGCCTATGGACAATGCAAACATTTGTATTTAATCTATGGAAATTTGAATGCACAGAGATCCACAAAAGTATGTGGACACATGCTTGTCGAACACCTCATTCCAAAATCATGGGTATAAATATGGAAATGGTCCACCTTTGCTGCTATAACAGCCTCCACTCTTCTGTGAAGGCTTTCTACTAGATGTGGATTTTTTTTTCGCGGGGATTCAGCCACAAGAGCATTAGTGAGGTCGGGCTCTGATGTTGGGTGATTAGGCCTGGCTCGCAGTTGGCCTTCCAATTCATCCCAAAGGTATTTGATGGGGTTTAGGCCAGTAAAGTTCTCGACAAACCATTTATTTATAGATCTCGCTTTGTGTTCGGGGGCATTGTCATGCTGAAACAGGAAAGGGCCTTCCCCAAACTGTTACCACAAAGTTGGAAGCACGAAATTGTCTAGAATAGCATTGTATGCTGTAGCTTTAAGATTTCCCTTCACTGGAACTAAGGGGCCGAGCCCGAACCATGATTAAACAGCCCCAGACCTTTGTTCCTCCTCCACCAAACTTTACCGTTGGCAATATGCATCAGGGCAGGTAATGTTCTCCTGGCATCCACCAAACCCAGATTCGTCTGTCAGGCTGCCAGATGTTGAAGCATGATTCATCACTACAGAGAACGCGTTTCCACTGCTCCAGAGTCCAATGGTGGCAAGCTTTACACCACTCCAGCGAACGCTTGTTATTGCGCATGGTGATCTTTGGCTTGTTTGCGGACGCTCAGCCACGGTAACCTATTATGCTGAAGTAGCTTCCAGAGGCAGTTTGGAACTCGGTAATGAGTGTTGCTACCGAGTATAGACTATTTATACACAATTTATATGGGCCATTCTACTGCCAATGTTTGGCTAAGGAGATTCCATGTCTGTGTGCTCAATTTGATACACCTGTCAGCAATGGGTGTGGCACCCCTTAGCCAAATCCACTAAGGGGTGCCACATACCATTGTCGTACCATTCATCTGCCGCCATCAACTTATGTTTCAGCATGATAATGCACGGCCCCATGTCGCAGGGATCTGTACTGAATTCCTGGAAGCTGAAAATGTCCCAGTTCATCTATGGCCTGCATACTCACCAGACATGTCAACCATTGAGCATGTTTGCGATGCTCTGGATCGACATGTACGACAGCGTGTTCCAGTTCCCGTCAGTATCAGCAACTTCGCACAGCCATTGAAGAGTAGTGGGACAACATTCCACAGGCCACAATCAACAGCCTGATCAACTCTATGCGAAGGAGATGTCACGCTGCATGAGGGAAATGTTCGTCACACCAGATACTGACTAGTTTTCTGATCCACGCCCCTACCTTTTTTTTAAGGTATCTCTGATCATCAGATGTGTATTTGTATTCCCAGTCATGTAAAATCCATAGATTAGGGCCTAATGAATTTATTTCCTTACAACTGTAACTCAGTCAAATCTTACAAATTGTCGCAAGTTGTGTTTATATTTGTATTCAGTGTATGTAAAATGTATAGCGTGATAGAATGATAATTAGACTACAGATAGGAAACTCAAGTGTTTGGGCTGTCACCCTACTACAGTGACAGAGACGCACGCGACAGTAGCTCCAATCAGACAGACAAACACTCCCTGGTTTGGAACAGAGTGCTGTCCCGTCCCAATCCCTGCTTCCTCTCACTAGCCATCCCATCTGTCTCTGTCGGATCCCAATTGATAAAGTGCCTTCAGAAAGTATTCACACCCCTTTTACTTTTTCCACATTTTATTGTCTTGAAGCCTGAATTAAACATTTGTTAAATAGAGATGTACATTTTTTTGTCACTGGTCTGCACACTTCATAAAAAGCTGAAAAGTCTTGAGTCAATAACTGTTCAAACCTTTTGCTATGGAAAGCCTAAATAAGTTCAAGAGTAAAAATGAGCTTAACAAGTCACATTGTCATGCTGGTGAAAGAGGACCCAAAAGCGACTTGGCGAAAACAGAGTCTTTAATCCAGTAAAGTAAATACAATCCAAAAAACACAACTTTCACTCGAAATGACGAGGACAAACTGGAGACTCGATCTTGAACAGCAGGTGAACAACAGGTTGCCTCGGGAAGGCACTTGAACCAGACAGACTCAGACACCTGCTCACCACGCAGCATCTGAGGAAAACACGACACGACAGGGCGATACACAAACACAGCACGGTGAATTCTAGACAAGGAACCGACAGGGCAGAAACGAATAACAAGGAGAGAAATAGGGACTCTAATCAGGGAAAAGGATCGGGAACAGGTGTGGGAAGACTAAATGATTGATTAGGGGAATAGGAACAGCTGGGAGCAGGAACGGAATGATAGAGAGAAGAGAGAGCGGGAGAGTGAGAGAGGGAGGGGGAGAGAGAGGGATAGAAAGAGGGAAAGAACCTAATAAGACCAGCAGAGGGAAACGAATAGAAGGAAGCACAGGGACAAGACAAGATAATAAATGACAAAACATGACAGTACCCCCCACTCACCGGCGCCTCCTGGCGCACTCGAGGAGGAATCCTCCGGAGGAAATCATCAATGAGTGAACGGTCCAGCACGTCCCGAGACGGAACCCAACTCCTCTCCTCAGGACCGTAACCCTCCCAATCCACTAAGTATTGGTGACCCCGTCCCCGAGAACGCATGTCCATGATCTTATGTACCTTGTAAATAGGTGCGCTCTCGACAAGGACGGGAGGGGGAGGGAAGACGAACGGGAGTGCGAAGAAAGGGCTTGACACAGGAGACATGGAAGACAGGATGGACGCGACGAAGATGTCGCGGAAGAAGCAACAGCGACAGGATTGACGACCTGGGAGACACGGAACGGACCAATGAACCGCGGAGTCAACTTACGAGAAGCTGTCGTAAGAGGAAGGTTGCGAGTGGAAAGCCACACTCTCTGGCCGCAACAATACCTTGGACTCTTAATCCTGCGTTTATTGGCGGCTCTCACAGTCTGTGCCCTGTAACGGCAAAGTGCAGACCTCACCCTCCTCCAGGTGCGCTCACAACGTTGGACAAACGCTTGAGCGGAGGGAACGCTGGACTCGGCAAGCTGGGATGAGAACAGAGGAGGCTGGTAACCCAGACTTTATAACCCGGTAGCAGACGAAGGAAGCGAATGTGAGCGTATTCTGCCCAGGGGAGCTGTTCTGCCCAAGACGCAGGGTTTCTGAAAGAAAGGCTGCGTAGTATGCGACCAATCGTCTGATTGGCCCTCTCTGCTTGACCGTTAGACTGGGGATGAAACCCGGAAGAGAGACTGACGGACGCACCAATCAAACGACAGAACTCCCTCCAAAACTGTGACGTGAATTGCGGGCCTCTGTCTGAAACGGCGTCTAACGGGGAGGCCATGAATTCTGAATACATTCTCGATAATGATTTGTGCCGTCTCCTTAGCGGAAGGAAGTTTAGCGAGGGGAATGAAATGTGCCGCCTGAGAACCTATCGACAACTGTAAGAATCACAGTCTTCCCCGCAGACAAAGGCAGACCGGTAATGAAGTCTAGGGCGATGTGCCATGGTCGAGAAGGAATGGGGAGCGGTCTGAGACGACCGGCAGGAGGAGAGTTACCCGACTTAGTCTGTCCGAACAAGCAGCCACGAAACGGCTGCGTGTCACGCTCCTGAGTCGGCCACCAAAGGCTGGCGAATAAATGCCTCGAACACCGGGATGACCAGCTAACTTGGCAGAGTGAGCCCACTGAAGAACAGCCAGACGAGTGGAAACAGGAACGAAAAGGAGGTTACTAGGACAAGCGCGCGGCGGCCGCAGTGTGCGTGAGTGCTTGCTTAACCTGTCTTTCAATTCCCCAGACTGTTAACCCGACAACACGCCCATAAGGAAGAATCCCTCGGGATCAGTAGAAGCCACAGAAGAACTAAACAGACGGGATAAGGCATCAGGCTTGGTGTTCTTGCTACCCGGACGGTAAGAAATCACAAACTCCGAGCGAAAAACAACGCCCAACGAGCTTGACGGGCATTAAGTCGTTTGGCAGAACGGATGTCTCAAGGTTCTTATGGTCTGTCCAAACGACAAAGGAACGGCGCCCTCAACCACTGTCGCCATTCGCCTAGGGCTAAGCGGATGGCGAGCAGTTCACGGTTACCCACATCATAGTTGCGCTCAGATGGCGACAGGCGATGAGAAAAATAAGCGCAAGGATGAACCTTATCGTCAGACTGGAAGCGCTGGGATAGAATGGCTCCCACGCCTACCTCTGAAGCGTCAACCTCGACAATGAATTGTCTAGTGACGTCAGGAGTAACGAGGATAGGAGCGGACGTAAACGTTCTTTTAGAAGATCAAAAGCTCCCTGGGCGGAACCGGACCACTTAAAACACGTCTTGACAGAAGTAAGAGCTGTGAGAGGGCAGCAACTTGACCGAAATTACGAATGAAACGCCGATAGAAATTAGCGAAACCTAAAAAAGCGCTGCAACTCGACACGTGACCAACGGGCCAATCACTGACAGCTTGGACCTCCATCTGAATGCCTTCAGCGGAAATAACGGAACCGAGAAAAGTAACGGAGGAGACATGAAAAGAGCACTTCTCAGCCTTTACGTAGAGACAATTCTCTAAAAGGCGCTGTAGAACACGTCGAACGTGCTGAACATGAATCTCGAGGACGGAGAAAAAATCAGGATATCGTCAAGATAGACAAAAACAAAGATGTTCAGCATGTCTCTCAGAACATCATTAACTAATGCCTGAAAAACAGCTGGCGCATTGGCGAGACCGAACGGCAGAACCCGGTACTCAAAATGCCCTAACGGAGTGTTAAACGCCGTTTTCCACTCGTCCCCCTCTCTGATGCGCACGAGATGGTAAGCGTTACGAAGGTCCAACTTAGTAAAGCACCTGGCTCCCTGCAGAATCTCGAAGGCTGATGACATAAGGGGAAGCGGATAACGATTCTTAACCGTTATGTCATTCAGCCTCGATCACGCAGGGGCGCAGAGTCAACAAAGATATGGTGTCCAAGAGACACAGACAAATAATCCTCGAGTTATTCGGGAGCCGACAGAGAGTCTACCCCGAGGAGGAGTGGTCCCCGGAAGGAGATCAATACTACAATCATACGACCGGTGAGGAGGAGGAAGGGAGTTGGCTCGGGACCGACTGAAGACCGTGCGCAGATCATGATATTCCTCCGGCATCCTGTCAAATCGCCAGGTTCCTCCTGAGAAGTAGGGACAGAAGAAACGGAGGGATGGCAGACATTAAACACTTCATGACAAGAAACGTTCCAGGATAGGATAGAATTACTAGACCAATTAATAGAAGGATTATGACATAATAGCCAGGGATGACCCAAAACAACAGGTGTAACGGAAAATCAAAAAGAAATAGTCTCACTGTGGTTAAGATACTGTGAGGGTTAAAGGTAGTGTCTCAAATCTGATACTGGGAAGATGACTACCATCTAAGGCGAACATGGGCGTAGGCTTCTCTAACTCTCTGAAAGGAATGTCATGTTTCCGAACCCATGCTTCGTCCATGCCCCAGAGTCTATCAAGGCACTACATGTAGCACCCGAACCGGTCCAGCGTAGATGGACCGACAAAGAGTACAGGATTTTGATGGAGAGACTTGAGTAGTTGCGCTCACCTGTAGCCCTCCGCTTACAGATGAGCTCTGGCTTTACTGGACATGAATTAACAAAATGTCCAGCAACTCCGCAATAGAGACAGAGGCGGTTGGTAATCCTCCGTTCCCTCTCCTTAGTCGAGATGCGAATCCCTCCCAGCTGCATGGGCTCAGTCTCTGAGCCAGAGGAGGGAGATGGTTGCGATGCGGAGCAGGGAAACACCGTTGATGCGAGCTCTCTTCCACGAGCCCGGTGACGAAGATCTACCCGTGCGTTCTATGCGGATGGCGAGAGCAATCAAAGAGTCCACATCTGAAGGAACCTCCCGGGAGAGAATCTCATCCTCCACTGCGTGGAGTCCCTCCAGAAAACGAGCGAGCAGCGCCGGCTCGTTCCACTCACTAGAGGCAGCAAGAGTGTCAATAGAATAATCCGTTATGGACCGTTCACCTTGGCATAAGGAAGCCAGGGCCCTAGAAGCCTCCCTACCAAAAACTGAACGGTCAAAAACCCGAATCATCTCCTCTTTAAAGTTCTGGAACTTGTTAGAGCAATCAGCCCTTGCCTCCCAGATAGCTGTGCCCCATTCTCGAGCCCGGCCAGTAAGGAGTGAAATGACGTAAGCAACCCGAGCTCTCTCTCTAGAGTATGTGTTGGGTTGGAGAGAGAACACAATCTCACACTGCGTGAGAAAGGAGCACTCAGTGGGCTGCCCGGAGTAGCAAGGTGGGTTATTAACCCTTTCTGGAGGCTCGGCAGGCCAGGAAGTAACAGGTGGCACGAGACGTAGACTCTGGAACTGTCCAGAGAGGTCGGAAACCTGAGCGGCCAGGTTCTCCACGGCATGGCGAGCAGCAGACATTCCTGCTCGTGTCTGCCGAGCATGGCTCCTTGGATCTCGACGGCAGTGTAACGAGCGTCTGAAGTCGCTGGGTCCATTCCTTTCGGTTCCTTCTGTCATGCTGGTGAAAGAGGACCCAAAAGCGACTTGGCGAAAAACAGAGTCTTTAATCCAGTAAAGTAAATACAATCCAAAAAACACAACTTTCACTCGAAATGACGAGGACAA
The DNA here is from genome assembly GCF_021184085.1 of Oncorhynchus gorbuscha. Classification (NCBI taxonomy): domain Eukaryota; kingdom Metazoa; phylum Chordata; class Actinopteri; order Salmoniformes; family Salmonidae; genus Oncorhynchus; species Oncorhynchus gorbuscha. Next base: position 59,765,999 of record NC_060182.1, on the reverse strand, counting down.
ACTGGAGACTCGATCTTGAACAGCAGGTGAACAACAGGTTGCCTCGGGAAGGCACTTGAACCAGACAGACTCAGACACCTGCTCACCACGCAGCATCTGAGGAAAACACGACACGACAGGGCGATACACAAACACAGCACGGTGAATTCTAGACAAGGAACCGACAGGGCAGAAACGAATAACAAGGAGAGAAATAGGGACTCTAATCAGGGAAAAGGATCGGGAACAGGTGTGGGAAGACTAAATGATTGATTAGGGGGAATAGGAACAGCTGGGAGCAGGAACGGAACGATAGAGAGAAGAGAGAGCGGGAGAGTGAGAGAGGGAGGGGGAGAGAGAGGGATAGAAAGAGGGAAAGAACCTAATAAGACCAGCAGAGGGAAACGAATAGAAGGAAGCACAGGGACAAGACAAGATAATAAATGACAAAACATGACACACATAAGTTGTATGGACTCACTCTGTGTGCAATAATGGTGTTTAACGTGCTTTTTTTAAAATGACTACCTCATCTCTGTATCCCACACATGCAAATATCTGCCAGGTCCCTCAGTTGAGTAGTTAATTTCAACCACAGATTCAACCACAAAGACCAGGGAGGTTTTCCAATGCCTCGCAAAGAAGGGCTCCTATTGGTAGATGGGTAAAAAAACAAAAACAAAACAGACAATGACATTGAGCATGGTGAAATTATTAATTACACTTTGAATGGTTTATCAATACACCCAGTCACTACAGAAATACAGGCGACCTTCCTAACTCAGTTGCCGGAGAGGAAGGACACCACTCAGGGATTTCACCATCAGGCCAATGGTGACATTAAAACAGTTACTGAGGATGGATCAACCACATTGTAGTTACTCCACAATAGTAACCTAATTGACAGAGTGAAAAGAAGGGAGCTTGTACAGAATATAAATATTCCAAAACACGCATCCTGTTTGCAATATGTCACTAAAGTAAAACTGACAAAAAAATGGCAAAGAAATGTACTTTATGTCCTGAATACAAAGCATTATGATTGGAGCAAATACAACACATCACTCTTTATATTTTTAAGCATGGTGGTGGTTGCATTATGTTATGGTTATGTTTGTCATCGGCAAGGACTATGGAGTCTTTTTTATGATAAACAAATGTAATAAAAAAATGTAATAGAGCTAAGCACAGGCAAAATCCTTGAGGAAAATCTGGTTGTCTGCTTTCCCACAGACACTGGGAGACAAATTCACCTTTCAGCAGGACAATAACCTAAAACACAAGGCTAACTATACACTGGAGTTGCTTACCAAGAAAACATTGAATGTTCCTTAGTGGCTTGGTTACAGTTTTGACTTCAGACATGAAGATGGCTGTCTAGCAACGATGAACAACCAACTTGACAGATCTTTAAGAATTTAAAAATAATAATGTGTCAATATTGCACAATCCAGGTGTGCAAAGCTCTTAAAGACTTACCCAGAAAGACTCACAGCTGTAATCACTGCCAAAGGTGATTCTAACATGTATTGACTCAGGGGGTGTGACTACTTATGTGAATTAGATATATCTGCATTTCATTTTCAATAAATTTGCAAAGACAAAAAAAAATCTTACTTTGTCATTATGGGATATCGATGGGTGAGATTTTTAATGAATTTAATCAATTTTTAATTCAGGCTGTAACAATAAAATGTGCAATAAATCAAGCAGTATGAATACTTTCTGAAGGCACTGTACAGTACGTGAGAGGCTGCAGCCGGCAACAGACAGCCCAAAACAGGCACGCAGGCAGGATGCTCGGGGGTGATGTGGACAGATTGGAGGGGAGACAAAGGCCCAGTAGCTCACTGTGTCACAGCCAGAAAGCCCAGGCTGGAGAGATCCACTCCTACCCGCCTCCTTGTGTCCCCTGTACCCCGCCTCCTCACCCCGCTCGCCTGGCACACAGCTGGCACTTCTGGGGGATGAAAAGGGTTGGAGTGCTCCTCTCTTTTTTCATCCCCTGTCCTTTGAGCGAAAGGTTAATCTGTAGCCAAGGCAACAGTCTGATCTATAGTGATAATGGTGGCATTGAGGCTACAGGGGTGCTTGGTTGTTAAAGGCCTATAGGAATTTATTTCCCCATATGCAGCGGTGCATTGGTTTGACAGGTGGTTTTGGTTTTATTTTTTAAAATTCAAATCATTTTGTATTAGTGTTGTGTGCCATGCGAGTCTATGTAAAGTTATTTCAGACACAACACTGTCATGACATATGATGTTGGTGTCATTTCAATTCCATACTGTCCCAAGGTCCTTTCTACACCAAGGGGGAATTGAGAGTTGTGCATGAGCCCTGAAACTGACTTGTGATACCACCTCAACCGGCAACTTCTTGGATTCTGCAGTAACTGCACACTCCAGACACAGTGTCCGCTTCCCTAACCCCTATCTCATGCCTTCACCGGGGCTCACTTCCTTTTAGATTTCACCCACAGCCATGTAATTCTTACTCAATCGTCCACTATTTATACAGCGCAGAGGGAAGAGAGAGTTAATGTAGGAAACACACTCCTCACTGTGTGACCGACTTGACCTACTACTAAGGAATAGAGAACAAGCACACAAGCACGCACACACACACGCACGCACGCACGCACGCACGCACGCACGCACGCACACGCACACACACACACACACACACACACACACACACACACGCTGCTGAACCATTGCATCTTCCTATGCCATCTCCTACTACACATACTTAGAATTGTTTTTGCAAAGTACGGTAATTTAAGGGTCTTTGGTAAAAGCCTGAGGAGTTTCTTGGATTTGGATAGTACTGCACTTGCTTTTGCACTTGCTTTTATGTACGCCTACTTTTAATGTATGGTATCCTTGAGTTCCCTGAATGGCCGTCCACCAAATAAAATGTATTATTATTATTATACTGTACCACATACTGTATATTCTATTAGGTCCTGTCTTTATAGGCTGCTTCTCTGTAAAATCTCCCAGTTGATTCCTTTTTGTGAGCATTGACTGAGAAAAGCGCTTTTGTGAAATTACTTTTTTCATCCCACTATATCATGACTATGATGAAAGTCCTTTCTGATTATGAGCACGAACGTAGTCCATTTGAATATGCCTTTACATGGAAACATGCAACTTGGGACAAACTGATTTTACCAAATGTAATCCCTGTTCTATGATATGATGAGTGAGGTCTGTCACGTTGGGTAACGCCTCGTTAGAGGCGGAGTATAGGAAGACCCAATCACATAATGTCTGTTGTAGACAGACAGGAGCAACGGCCAATAGTTGACCACTCCACTTCCCTTATAAAGAGCTGCAGTCCACTCCCATCTTCACTTCTAAGTACGCTTGTCTTCCTTACGCAAAGCTTGAAGGGTAACGCGGTGAGAGACCTGACTCATAATATCATAGAACCGGGGTGACATTATGTAACCTTAAGTTCTTCTTCAATTACTCGTTCAGTCTCTCACTTTGGGGATATAGCCAACTCCTGTGACACTCATATACTCTCCGAAGCCAAGTCTTGACAGGATCAACCCTCAGAAGTCCCGACACTAAGCACCATATGCGCTAACGAGGGTGCAGTCATGTCCAGTCGGTAGAACCTCGTGAAGGTATGGGGGTAGCCCAACATGCCGCATTAAATGATCTCTTGAACAGAGATGCCTTTATCAATGTCCATGATGTATCAATACCTCTGGTGGAGTGTGCCCTCGAGCCCTCCAGAGGTGTCAAACCCTTGCTACTATACAGTGTATCATTATAATAGCTTCCACTATCCAATGGGGCAAACGCTGGTGAGAAAAGGGCTTCCCTGCATGGGGAGGTGCCCAAGAGATAAAGATCTGATCGCTCTTTAGTAGGGCCCTTGTCCTGTACAAGTAGATGCGCAATGCAAATACTGGACACAAATCAGTGGAGACGCTCTTCCTCCATGAAGGAGAAAGACGATGGGCGAAAAGGCGATTAGTGAGGCCAGATGTGTGTATCGGTTATAGCAAGACTGCATATGCAGGGGAACCGATCGGAAGACCGGTAACAGGCCTAACCCTTGGAAGCACATGGAAGATGTGTTCCAACGGTCCCATAGTCACCCTTCCATATTAGTGCAACGCTAAGCATTAGTGTCCAATGGTGGCTAAAGCTTTAATGGAACGGGTGATGGGAGCCCATTCCCTCTAACAGTTTGGACGTCAGTTTACTAGATGTGGGGAGTGGTTGCGGTTGCGGGTCGTCAGTGCAATCGGTATGCGTTCATTTTGCAGTAGCAAGTGGACTTTGAAACGCAAAATAGGAAACTTGAGTTCCAGGATCTGGTCAAAGTAACAGTTTTAATAAGGAGCTTTGTGGTACAAGTGGGCATGGGAAAATGCAAAGGCTAATAGCACTAGAGGCTAAAAAAGGCAAGGCCAAATGCATGGTGGTAGAGCATGGCTAAAAGGCATGTCTCAAAGGCAAATTCTTCTTCTAAATTACCAAGATTATATGGTCATTCAGAATTTTGCATACATGTATCATGACAGACGTTGGTTGATATGAGACTGATGTACAGTTGAAGTCGGAAGTTTACATACACTTAGGTTGGAGTCATTAAAACTCGTTTTTCAACCACTCAACAAATGTTTTGTTAACAAACTATAGTTTTGGCAAGTCAGTTAGGACATCTACTTTGTGCATGACACAAGTAATTTCTCCAACAATTGTTTACAGACAGGTTATTTCACTTATAATTCACTGTATCACAATTCCAGTGGGTCAGAAGTTTACATACACTAAGTTGACTGCCTTTAAACAGCTTGTAAAATTCCATAAAATGATGTCATAGCTTTAGAAGCTTCTGATAGGCTAATTGACATCATTTGAGTCAATTGGAGGTGTACCTGTGGATGTATTTCAAAGCCTACCTTCAAACTCAGTGCCTCTTTGCTTGACATCATGGGAAAATCAACAGACATCAGCCAAGACCTCAGACAAAAAATTGTAGACCTTCACAAGTCTGGTTCATACTTGTGAGCAATTTCCAAACACCTGAAGGTACCACTTTCATCTGTACAAACGTAAGTATAAACACCATGGGACCACACATCCGTCATACTGCTCAGGAATGAAATGCATTCTGTCTCCAAGAGATGAACGCACTTTGGTGTGAAAAGTATAACTCAATCCCAGAACAACAGCAAAGGACCTTGTGAAGATGCTGGAGAAAACAGGTAAATAGATATCTATATCCACAGTAAACCAAGTCCTATATTGACATAACCTGAAAGGTCACTCAACAAGGGAGAAGCCACTGCTCCAAAACCGCCATTAAAAAGCCAGACTACGGTTTGCAACTGCACATGGGGACAAACATCATACTTTTGGAAAAATGTCCTCTGATCTGATGAAACAAAAATGGAACTATTTGGCCGTAATGACCATCGTTATGTTTGGAGAAAAAAGGGGGAGGCTTGCAAGCCAAAGAACGCCATCCCAACCATGAAGCACGGGGTAGCAGCATCATGTTGTGGGGGTGCTTTGCTGCAGGAGGGACTGGTGCACTTCACAAAATAGATGGCATCATGAGGGAAGAAAATGATGTGGATATATTGAATATACTGATCTCAAGACATCAGTCAGGAAGTTAAAGCTTGGTCGCAAATGGACAATGACCCCAAGCATACTTCCAAAGTTGTGGCAAAATGGCTTAAGGACAACAAAGTCAAGGTGTTGGAGTGGCCATCACAAAGCCCTGACCTCAATCCTATAGAACTTTTGTGGGCAGAACTGAAAAAGCCTGTGCGAGCAAGGAGGCCTACAAACCTGACTCAGTTACACCAGCTCTGTCAGGAGGAATGGGCCAAAATTCATCCAACTTATTGTGGGAAGCTTGTGGAAGGCTACCTGAAACGTTTGACCCAAGTTAAACAACTTAAAGGCAATGCTACCAAATACTAATTGAGTGTATGTAAACTTCTGACCCACTGGGAATAAAAGCTGAAATAAATCATTCTCTCTACTATTATTCTGACATTTCGTATTCTTAAAATAAAGTGGTGATCCTAACTGGCCTAAGGCAATTTTTACTAGGATTAAATGTCAGGAATTGTAAAAAAAAAACTGAGTTTAAATGTAGTTGGCTAAGGTGTATGTAAACTTCTGACTTCAACTGGAACTTTCAATTGAACAATGAGAACAGTGAGACATCCGCTAATTTGGGTACAAAGAGTGAAATTCAGCATTTTAGCAAGTTCAAGACTGGATTGCCCGTTCCTGAGGCCTAGAATTTTGTGTCCTGACATCTGATACACAGATAAATAGAAAATGTGTGTAGACCTATACTTTAGACCATTTTAAGTTATGTGTAAACAATTAAGCAGACTAGTCATATTATCATTATAAGCAAAAGTATTTGAGGATGTGGTCATTGTCGATCCACTCTTCAGGGTAAGCCCCGAGACAGTGTACTTCAGCCATGTAGTGGTGATGCCTCTTAAGGCTTAACCTAGATAGCCTCATTCTACGTGGTCCAGGGGGACTGTAGTGCAGTGGGCCTATAGTTGAGTGAGCACAGGTGGACATGGAGCGCAACCGCATGTCCCCTACTGAAGAAATCTTTGCAACGATGATAAACTTCTGCTCGACAGCGTGACCTGAGGAAGGGGAGCGGCAGAATTAGTCTCCAATCTTCCCTCACCTCTGGGGAGTTCAAGGCCCCTCCTTGCTGCTTGTTCCCAGGACTGAGAACAGAGCAGATACTTTCGCTATTTGCATGAACGAAGCACAGGGTGAGAGGGATGGGATGGTGAAGTGTGATACACTATATGGGTGTATGAGAAACCAGATAGCTGTCTGGGGCCTATGTCCGCAAGCTAGCGAATGAGCTACTTTTAGTCTTGTGCTTTGCCGATGCTTAGCTGTGTTGCCAGCTAGTCCTGGGGTTTAGTTATAGCTGGTGGCATTCACCTCGAGGGTTAGTAGCCTAGCTATAGCATGCACACCGCTGGCTGAAGAGAATGTGCATTCTTCGTTAGCTAGCTAGGTTAACTTAGACTGTGGCTGACCAAATTTCAAGCCTCTTTCCTTTCTTCCACCTTGGTGGGAATAAGCAACACGAAGCAGGTAGCTGGGCTTGTAGGGCGAGAGCTAGCTGTGTGGCGCTAGCTGATCGAGCTGTCTGGTACTAACTGATATTGCTGTGTGGCGCTAGCTGAGGCAGAGATTGAGAAGTAGATGTCATGTGAGCTCAGCCCTCTCCATGAGAAGCTGCTGTCCTATGCTCGGCTGCAGAGTCCTTGATGGTCCACCTGTGAACAGGTTAGCAGGAAAGCAGAGGTCCAAGTCGATGCTGAGGAGAGTCGGGGATCTTAATCGAATCCGTGAGGAAGACAAAAGAAGTGAATACGGGAGTGGATTACGGCCCCGTATATGGGAAGTGGAGTGGTCCACTATTGGCCGTTGCTCTTCTCTGTCTACGACAAACGTTGTCTAATTGTATCTTCCTCTGCCCCTATCCAGGCATTACCCAAAGTGACAGACCGAACGAGTAATCGAAATTGAACTTGTTTCACACACTCTCAAATGTCTGAAACATCTACAGGCTTCATCAAGGTGGCTTGTAAGCAAATGTGCTGGCATAGCGCATTCAAGTAGCCAGGTGGGTGATTGAGAACTAGTGCTTTTATTAACTGATCACAACAGCAAAGGTCTCATGGCCCCTAATCCTCTTTGGCTCTCATTTCTCCCTCACCCTCACCCCCTCTCTCCCCCACATCATAGGATCAGATCCAAAAGTCCAGACATTCTCATGCGTGTTCTCCTTTGGAATTCTCTCTCTCTCTCTCTCTCTCTCTCTCTCTCTCTCTCTCTCTCTCTCTCTCTCTCTCTCTCTCTCTCTCTCTCTCTCTCTCTCTCTCTCTCTCTCTCTCTCTTTCTCTCTCTCTCTCTTTCTCTCTTTCCCTCTCTCTCTTTCTCTCTCTCTCTCTCTCTCTCTCTCTCTCTCTCTCTCTCTCTCTCTCTCTCTCCCTCCCTCCCCCCCTCTCTCTCTCTCTCTCTCTCTCTCTCTCTCTCTCTCTCTCTCTCTCTCTCTCTCTCTCTCTCTCTCTCTCTCTCTCTCCCTCCCTCCTCTCTCTCTCTCTCTCTCTCTCTCTCTCTCTCTCTCTCTCTCTCTCTCTCTCTCTCTCTCTCTCTCTCTCTCTCTCTCTCTCTCTCTCTCTCTCTCTCTCTCTCTCTCTCTCTCTCTCTCTCTCTCTCTCTCTCTCTCCCCTCTCTCTCCAAGGGCATCAGGGGGCTGAAAGAGTCCCCCCCCCTCTGTAGAGCTGAGTCACATTTGAAATTAAGTTTCAGTCTTTTGAGCCACAATGGCTAAACCCCATTTAAAGTGAAACTCCAGTCTTTCATCCACAATAGCTAAGCCCACTTTGAGGACTGAAATTAAGCACCAGACCCACAATGGTGGGAAGCTGTGCTCCAAACGTAGACTGATATGGTTTAAGTATATGCATATTCGGTCCCTCTACTACTGAAATGTCAATGCTTTTTTTATTAACAAAAAGTGTCTTCCTGAAATGTCAATGTTTTTTTATAGCAAAAACGATCTTACATTGTTGAGTACCACATTAAATAGTAATTACATTGTTATTACACAGGGCTATGCTGTCTTTATTATTGTATACTGTCTGACAGTATCTTTTGAATGACTTTTAGGTGTTTCATATCTTCATCTATCTTTGCACATTAGCCTAAACTACTGTAGCTTGGCATTACCTATATATCAGGAGAATTCCTCAACATTTTGGAGGCTAATGGTGATATTAAAGTGGTCCTGAGAGAATAAGCGAACCATGTGTTTTCGGGGGGAAAGTCTGTGTTCTTGTTAGCCTTCGATTATTGGACCTTATAGGAGTAACAGGCTAATGGAATTAAGGTGCAGGGTTTCAGGCTCTCTTGCCAAGACCAGGCATTTAAAAGGATGTGTTCTGAATAAATAGTGGAACGAAGCGGCCGTCAGGGCAGTACTGTGTGCTTGGCTTTGGAGATATTGAGTGGTTCAGGTGTGCTGCTGTGCTGGCCATGCAGAGAGGCGTCTATGAAAGACTGGTTCGGGAGCTGACTTTAGAAAGGTCCTGAAGTGTTTCTGCAGCTCCTACCAACTCTCACAAGCGTTCATACCATATGTAGCCTTACAACCAGGTGGCGAACACAAGTACCAGCGCCAAACAGAACGGTTGGAAGTAAACCTAACAAAAACGCTTCTCCAAGATAGCCACGTCTCAATCTGTTTCTATCGGCTAATTATGCACACTGAACAGAGCTTAATCAAATGAAGTCCAAATATTTCCCCAAATAAAGCCTCATTTTGTTTCATCTCTCCAATGCTGGTGCCAGACTAGCTCCTCTCGATTAAACGTAATTCAACAGATGTTTTTATTTGTTATTGGATTAGATGGTAGGCGTCGCTCCTGGCCCCCATGCAGTAAAACGCTCTCATCTGTATTTTAATGGACTTAGAGTAAGTGGGAGGATGTGGCCCTGTGCCATGATTTCACAGAGAAGGGGGATCACATGTAGCAGGTAATCTATTTGTGAGAGTGTTTTATCCGTATAAATGGAATTACTGGAATGGTTTTCCACCCATTGAAAGCAACCGTTGCCTGGATGTCAGCACCAGGCGAACATGTTTGATTGGCTCTAATTGAGGTCTTTGTACAAATGTTTGTGCCATAATGAATCTGAAGAGGGACACAATCTGCGCGGAGAAAGGAAATATTGGTCTGAAATAGGAGCCGATACGGCATGAAGTGTGTTTAGCAGCACAACATCCGCTCAGCATTAGCTTCATGAGAGGGATGTTGCAGGCCAAACTACAGATGGGATGTTTCCTCGCATCTATTAAACCTCTTGTAGGGTTGTGGATGGTATTTTAGTATTTCCATAAGCTATATGTTCTGTTCATACAAAAACTCACTTCCCTTTGATTTCCTGTTGTAGTCTTTGACAGAGAGGAAGTAGTCACAGAGGCAGGAAATTCCTCTCTACTGGATCTCACTTGAGATGTGTGTGGTGAAGTGAGGCACGGTTTTGATCAAATCAGGAAAAAGCATAGCACAGCTGTAATGCTAAATGGCTAAACGTTAATCGCGGAGTCCCAGATAACACAAAATACATCAGGCACAAAAACTGGAAATTGTAAATGTGCAAGGTCCCTTTCTACCCTTTATCAGCGTGTGAAAGAAAATGGCCACTGTCATGTCTTTCGTCAGAGAGCGCGGCACTGTTGACACTGGGACGACAGCTAATTAGGTTAGGGCCTGCTCAGCATGCATGGCTAACTAGGCTGGCCTTAGCCCCAGGCTCTGTCTCCCAAGGTGACTACTGCAGTAGCACAAGAATTGTACCCCTCTATACCCCACTGTGCTCTCTCTAGAGCTTCATGATCTATAGGCAATCATACAGATGACACAGATTAGTACAGAGGTTGGACAGTGTCTTCTGCTCTAAAGCTCTGATGCCTTATTGTATTCGTATTCTCACATTGTGTTTATTGATTTATTCATTGATTTTAAGTCATTTTCACAGGTGTCTAGGCTTTTTATTCATCAACTGTCTCATCAGGGGGCTGATTAGGACAATGGCTGTGTCTGGGTGCTCAGGGGCGTGCAATGTCTACACAGACACAGGTTGTGGCTCTCATTACCAGCGTTTGAAGTTACAAAGTTTCATCCCAGCCTCATGCAAAGATGCAGGTTGACGTTTATTGGGATAATCTTGTTTTAGAGGCAGGGCAGAGCAATTTCTAATAGATGAGCCAGCAGGAAAGTCAAAATTGGCTATATATCGTAAAAAAATGTAAGATTAGGGTTAGGCATAAGATTATCAGTGTGGTTAAGGTTAGGTTCAAAATCTGATTTTATGACTTTGTGGCTATGCCAGCTAACGAATACCCTGCGGAGCTGCCTCCAGTGCTTGAGTCATCCCAATAAATGCCAACCTGCTACAGAGATGATCCTCATTATTTATTCATGCCATGCTAATGAGATGCAGTGAAATTCCGAAGGCCTCTGAGATCTGGTTGGATGGGAGGAGCAACTGATAAGGATGACAGAGATGGTCTGGTTGCAGTCAGTTCCACAGTGGGGCCCATGAAGATTTTAGCTTCTCTTGGGGGTCCATGTTTCATGATATCACCCACACTGTTAGGGAGGCTACAGGGCTGTGTTATCCGTTTAGCCCACCTCTGTAACGTTCGTCGTCCTCGTCTGAGGAGTATGAAGGATCGGAGGACCAATGCGCAGCGTGCTACGTGTTGATGATGAATTTATTAAACATAGAACACTAAAACAAAAATAACAAAGAGAATGAAACGAAACAGTCCTGTCTGGTGACATACACAAAGACAGAAAACAATCACCCATGAAACACAGGTGGGAAAAGGCTACCTAAGTATGATTCTCAATCAGAGACAACTAATGACACATGCCACTGATTGTGAACCATACCAGGCCAAACGCAAAACACAACATAGAAAAACGAACAACCCACCCCAACTCACCACCCTAAAACAAAGACATAACAAAAGAACTAAGGTCAGAACGTGACAACCTCCCATTGGTCAGTTCCACAGTAGGGAAAAGGGGATGTGAGATGTAAAAGGGGATGTGGAGTGTGCTTGTCCAATAGCATCTCACCTCACAGCCCTCTCATAGAGGAGCAGCGAGAATGCTGGGAGTCTCAGATCCCCTTACCAATATGTGTGTGGGTGTCTGTGTGAGTTCTTTTCTGTATTTTCCAGAATATATTTGTGTTTTAGACCATGATTCATCTGAGTACCCAACTATCAATTTCCTCTAAGAAGTTTCTCCAAATGGTAGACTGCATGCGTATCTTATCCTCGGGATTAGGGGTAGGTTAATCGGTTCCTAGACCTGTGGTTCGGGGACATTTCTACATTTAACCTGGCTGTATGTAGGCCTACTAGTGTACATTGAACATCTTTCAGAAGACTACTGCTGTGGTGTGTGAGAATCCATTCACGAATTGAAGGAGAGGGATCGGGCACAATAAAGAGGCCAAATTTGCCTCTTCACAGATTTATGAGATTATTTGGGTTGCCGAGAGAGAGAAAGGGAGAGAAAAGAGGAGAGGGTGAAAGACTGGTCTGGAAGAAAGCATAAAGACAGATGGGGTATTAGGAGAGAGAAAAAAATAAATGGAGGGAGTCAGGGCTCTATGCTGGGCCCAGTCTCTTTCAGTTTCAGAGCATTGCACCAGGACTTCATTACCATGTCAATCCGGGGGAAAACAAGCCTTGCTCGGCGCCGCAGTGGGCCGGATCCATATGGGGCTGCCGGGCTCCTGGAATGAATAGTGAATGTGGCGGCTGCTGGAATCTGCCTCCAGCCTTTGTGGAACAGGATGACCAAAGACAAGAGGGAGCTTTTGCAGATGGCCTGGGCTATAAATAGGTAGCTATCTATCTGCATGCTGTCACTCTTGTCTATCTCCCTCTGTCTCTCCCAGCTTTGCTCTCCGGCTGCTGGCCCCACTAGGCCACTGTTGGGCTCAATAAATAACGGGCTCATGCTAGCTAGCGGAGGATCACATGCTACGACATGGCTCTGGGGCTGTGTGTTTCTGACTGTGTGACAGTATGACTCGTCCCCTTGGTCAAACATTCATTATTTAGATTTGTTGCATGCGGCTAACTGACAAACAGGTTTGGAGCAGCAATGTCGTCTGGCGTTTGTGATTTGTGCTGTGTTGTTCAAACATGGGAAGAGAAGTGAAGGGGGACTGGGAGGTTGAGCAGTTGGGTTTGAGGTCAAACGTGTTGCAGACGGACTTTAAAGTGCAAGATAAATCCCTCCCTCCATGTTTGTCCAGATTGAGGGTCTCGGTGTGAATGTCTGTGTTTGTGCGATATGGTCCGTTTAAGGTATTAGGACCCCCGCCCTTCCTTTTGAAGTTGTGCTTGAGCTGTCTCGGACCGAACATCTCGTTATCTCTCTCAGAACGGTCATCTTGACCCTAACCAGTCAGGCATCAAGGCGGGTCACTCAACCGAGACTGCTCGCCCCTGTGTTACGAAGACTGTCCGCTCTGCCAAAGCTGACTCGCTCTCCTCTGTCCTCATCCTCCTAGATCTATCCGCTGCCTTTGACACCTTGAGACATCAGATCCTCCTCTCCACCCTCTCAGGTCCTAATCCAGGCACTCGTCGTCCCCCGTCTGGACTACTACTAGGTGTTGGCTGGGCTCCCTTCGTGTGCCATCAAACCCCTGCAACTTACTCTAGAATGCCGCAGCTCGTCTGGGGTTCAACCTTCCCAAGTTCTCCATGTCACCCGCTCCTCCATACACTGCATTTGCTTCCTGTCGAAGCTCGCATCCACTACGATACCATGGTGCTTGCCCACAGAGCAGCACGGTTTTCCTCTTGTCATGTCAGTCATTGCATACCTTAGAGAGCTATGTAGAACTTGTCAGACATGTCTAGATCAACTAGCCCATAGCGTTTTCTGTAATGTTTGAGTCATTCAAATATCACATAAATACACATTAGACATGGCAAAATGCATATAATTGCAAGAAAATGTGCTTTTAAAACGGCACAATTTTCTCTGGATATCAGCTTTAAACCTGCTAAATGTTCTCTCCGCCAACAAGAGGGATGTGAACAGTTGGTGTCACGAACAGTGCTTGTTCACATACAATTAGACGTGGCGCATGCTCTAAATGCAGGATGTTCCCCAATGCTGGAAGGTGGGCCTGAGTGAAAAAGTACACATTTTTGCCAAGGCTAATTCTGTGTTCTTATGCTCAAACATTATAACATATCCAATGGGGACCCCACTCCTGGGTATGTACCCTGTGTTCCCTGCCAGTAATTCAGCCATGCCAAAAATACTCCTAAATTCATCATTTTCAATTCTCCTTATTTTGGTGATTTCTAGTTCTCAAAAAAAAATATATTTTATGTCCATTGTTAACATTGTAAATGACTATTGCGGCTGGAAACGGCTGATTTTTAATGGAATATCTACATAGGCGTTCAAAGGCACATTGTCACGTTCTGACCTTAGTTCTTTTGTTATGTCTTTGTTTTAGGTTGGTCAGGGCGTGAGTTGGGGTGGGTTGTCTATGTTCGTTTTTCTATGTTGTGTTTTGCGTTTGGCCTGGTATGGTTCTCAATCAGAGGCAGGTGTCGTTAGTTGTCTCTGATTGAGAATCATACTTAGGTAGCCTTTTCCCACCTGTGTTTCGTGGGTGATTGTTTTCTGTCTTTGTTTATGTGTATGTCACCAGACAGGACTGTTTCGTTTCGTGTCATTCTCTTTGTTGTTTTAGTGTTCTGTGTTTAATAAATTCATCATCAACACGTACCACGCTGCGCATTGGTCCTCTGATCCTTCATACTCCTCAGAAGAGGATGACGAACGTTACACCCATTATCAGCAACCATCACTCCTGTGTTCCAAAACTTTTGAATGGTAGTGTAGGTCAATAATTTTTTTCTCCATACTTAGTCTGGTTTTAGTCATTTAAACTTATGCTGAAAGTGTCTTTCCATCCCGAAAATGTATTTCAAAAATATATGTATTTGTTTTTTGTTGTGGCGGCGGTGCACCACTGCTAAATGAATACAGGAGAAACACTGCTAACCCCCCTTACCCCAACACACACACACACACACACACACACACACACACACACACACACACACACACACACACACACACACACACACACACACACACACACACACACACACACACACACACACACACACACACTTATTTGGGCCCATGTCCTCTAAACACACACTCCAGCTCTGCTTGTGATTCATCTGGGCAGCAGGGAGAAGGCAGAGGTGCCCTATCTGGGTACTGACACTTAAAGATAATCATTAGGAATGATGAGTCAGAAGGGGCCCAGTCATAAACACTCCACCACAAAGACCTGGACAGCGTACGTCTGGACCACACAGAGTCAATCATCAGTCAGCCCGCCGTGCGTAAGCTAGACGCCACAGTGAGACAAGATGGCACCTGGCTTTGCACAAACCAGCCTAACATACTGTAAACCAGCCAATGGTCCAGCGCTGTACAGTGTATTTGTTTAATTTTTTAATGTACTCCTGTTTCAGTGTAACCAAAAAGCCTTGATGGGCCGTGATACCCTACATGGCCAAAAGTATGTGGACACACCTTCAAATTAGTGGATTCAGCTGTTTCAGATCAACTCCCTATTAACGCACCTTGATTTTGGAATGAGATGTTCAACGAGCAAGTGTCCACATACTTTGTGTGCATATTTATTGTTTGTCCAATTCCAGTTAGAGACTCACATCTGTCATAATGATGGTGTACCCCCTGACAACTACCCACTCCCTTTGTGAAAGCAACCAGGTGCTCACCGCAGGCGACCAGGATGAGATAGAGACTGACTCGTTTTGATGACATCACTCTCTCTATAACAGGACCTGTTATGGCAAATGAGTGGTGTTACTGGAGTTAAAAGCTACCCTCTGCTCCAGCTCAGTACAAGCCCTCGTCTGTTTAAGTTCACGCAGACACACTGTTACGGTCTGTATCTGTTTAACATGAGTGGACAACAGACATACAGCAGATCGCCAGATGGACCTGCAAGTCCACTTGTTTTGTTCTGGTAGCAGCGCATCAACAGGATAACCGGTAACCATCACAGAGGGCCTTTGTCGGTGTGCTGTTTGGTTGTGTCGAAGAACCCTGTTGAGGAGTCCTCCTCTGGAATCAGACACCCCTACCACGCTGTTGTGGCTAAATAGCTTAGGATATCTTAGGAGATTTCATCTCAGATCAGAAAGCATTGAGAAAATGACACATTATGAGGGCTCTGCTGTAGCCCACATCAACGACTGCAACCACGATAGTGTTGCAATTCTTTGACTTTTTCAGGTCTCATCTTCTTGCCCCAGCTACAATACCAGTAGTGACCTTTTTGACGTCCAAGCCCCACATTTGAAAGGCAAAAACATCAAATGCACGGCTTGTTTTGTCTTGCCGATCGCAGCCCCTTTGAAAAAGTATGCTCCAGTATTATTGACGACTAATACAGTTCTGCTACAGTCTTCAGGATAAGTACAGTTGTATCAGTTTTTATTGTATTGTATTGACAGTGACTTTACCACTCTCCCAGTTTCTCTCAGGGCACGTGTTGTGGCGATACAGTAGGCCAGGCCTACAGTAAGAGCTTTGACTCCTGGCCGACCGGGGCATGTTAGAGCTCACCTCCAGGCTGCTCAGGCTTTATGACTGTGAGAGGTTTATCCCAGTACAGAGTCTGTGCTAGTATCACAGATCCAGACACCCGTATACACACACACACACACACACACACACACACACACACACACACACACACACACACACACACACACACACACACACACACACACACACACACACACACACACACACACACACACACACACACACACACAGACACACAGACACACAGACACACAGACACACAGACACACACACAGAAACAGAGAATCAGAGAGAGAGAATCAGAGAGAGAGAGAGAGAGAGAGAGACTGAGCTGCAAGCTATAAGGAGCAGGGCAGATGGGACAGGGATCAAGGCCCGACATCCGTCCGTCTCTCCGTCTCTTTTTCTGTCTCTTCCTCCCTCTGTCGTTCTCAGTTCAATCACGGCAGTGCATTACACCAGATGACATCCAGTCTGCCAGTTTGGCTGTTAGTTGTTGTGTGCGTGGTGTTCTTTACATCACCTAATCTTGCAGTGTGTGTGTGTGTGAATGTGTATAGGTGTGTGTGTAGAGTCTGGACCCAGTTACGTGAAATACATGAGATTTCCAAGAGGACTGCATGAATTACTATAAATAACATTTCCAAGAAGGCCAGTTCAGGAGAAAATACATACAACAAAATGACACAGCCATTGTTTGATGGCACACAGTCAACTAAGTGGCTTTGCAAATCTCTTCAGGGCTTATAGCGAGAGAATAACAAATTATCGAGGCTGTAGCAGTTCACAGAGTTGTTTTTGTCTTTCTTTTTTTCTCAAAATCAACAGAAAGATGGTCAGCGGTGTCATTACTGTTAATCAAAAGCCTCTTTGGCATTATCTAGTTCCCCTTTTGGCTCCAAAGGTTGGAACAGATGTTGGGAACGAGGACAAAATGGATTTTCCCCCACTGAGAGGCAGCTTTTCCTGCCGTCGCTAATGGAGGCTCCTTGAAATGATAATATACACTGTTAGTGTGGCCGGGTCCTTGCATAGTGATGGTGGGAAAGGACTCTGATCCCCAAACAGCTCCTTTGTCATCGAACCCCCCAAAAATATGCTTTTCTGGGGGTGCATCTGAGGGTCCAGTGGGGCGGATTTAGGGACTGGGGTGAGGCAATTGGAGAGAGATAGGGAGAGGGAGAAAGCCAAGGGAGACAAATGAAAACATTACCTGATAGAGTCCCATCCATCACCACCACACACAGAGATGGAGTGTAATGCCATCTGATCCTTTTCATCCCCCCGCTCCCCCGCTCCCTCCATCCCCCCGCTCCCTCCATCCCTCCATCCCCCCGCTCCCTCCATCCCTCCATCCCCCCGCTCCCTCCATCCCCCCGCTCCCTCCATCCCTCCATCCCTCCATCCCCCCGCTCCCTCCATCCCTCCATCCCTCCATCCCCCGCTGCCTCCATCCCTCCATCCCCCCGCTCCCTCCATCCCTCCATCCCTCTTCATCCCCACACCTTGCATCTCGACTAGGGATAATAATAATTACACATTTGAATTAGAGCAAAAGAGCTAATTACTATTTCACATTAATTCATTGATGCATTGAAAAATTATCTGGATGCCATTCCAAAATTAGGAGGCTTGATTCCAAGATTAATGGGAAGTACTTTCTTACTCTATTTTTTAAACTGAAAGAAAAATAAATGTTTCAGGATGCGTAGCCTATGTGAAGCCAGACTTTGGCCTGGTATTAATAATGGCGCCGGAGGAGATGGCTGCCGTTGTACAGTCCCCTATCCAATTGTGCTATTGTGTGTGTTTTTTTGCGTTATTTGTAACTTATTTTGTACATAATGTTTCTGCCACTGTCTCTTATGACCGAAAAGAGCTTCTGGATATCAGGACAGCGATGACTCACCCCGTACTGGAAGAAGATTCTTTCTTTAACGAGTCGGACGCGGAGGAATTAGTCCTGACACCCGACAAGGCGCTCATCCCCGGTCACTCGCAGGAGAAAGAGACAGAGATTTTGAGGACATAGGTCTGGGTACCTACGCTACAGGACTGTTTTGCTAGCACAGACTGGAATATGTTCCAGTCTGGAACACACCACATGTTCCAGTCTGGAGTATACCACATCAGTCACTGGCTTCATCAATAAGCGTATCGATGACGTCATCCCAACAGTGACTGTACGTACATACCCCAACCAGAAGCCATGGATTACAGGCAGCATTCGCACTGGGTAGAGCTGCTGCTTTCAAGGAGCAGGACTCTAACCCAGAAGCTGATAGGAAATCCCGCTATGCCCTCCGACGAACCATCAAATAGGCAAAGCGTCAATACAGGACTAAGATTGAATTGTACTACACCGGCTCCAATGCTCGTCGGATGTGGCAGGGCCTGCAAATCTTTACAGACTACAAAGGGAAGCACATCCGAGAGCTGCCCAGTGACACAATTCTACCAGGAGCTAAATTACTTCTAACACTGAAACATGACTGTGTGATCACGCTCTCCGTAGCCGATGTGAGTAAGACCTTTAAACAGGTCAACATTCACAAGGCAGCAGGGCAAGATGGATTACCAGGACGTGTACTCCTGGCATGGCTGACCAACTGGCAAGTGTCTTCACTGACATTTTCAACCTGTTCCCGACTGAGTCTGTAATACCAGCATGTTTCAAGCAGACCACCATAGTCCCTGTGCCCAAGAACACTAAGATAACCTGCTTCAATGACTACCGACCCGTGGCACTCACGTCTGTAGCCATGAAGTGCTTTGAAAGGCTGGTCATGGCTCACATCAACACCATTATCCCAGAAACCCTAGACGCACTCCATTTTGCATACTGCCTCAACAGATCCACAGATGACGCAATCTCAATCACACTCCACACTGCCCTTTCCCACCTGGACAAAAGGAACACCTATGTGAGAATGCTGTTCATTTACTACAGCTCAGTGTTCAACACCATAGTGCCCACAAAGCTCAGCACCAAGCTAAGGACCCTTGGACTAAACACCTCCCTCTGCAACTGGATCCTGGACTTCCTGACGGGCTGCCCCCCAGGTGGTAAGGGTAAGCAACAACACATCTGCCATGCTGATCCTCAACACGGGGCCCCTCAGGGGTCCGTGCTTAGTCCCCACCTGTACTACCTGTTCACCCACGACTTTGTGGCCAAGCACGACTCCAACACCATCATTAAGTTTGATGATGACACAACGGTGGTAGGCATGATCACCGACAACAATGAGATAGCCTATAGGGAGGAGGTCAGAGACCTGGCAGTGTGGTACCAGGACAACAACCTCTCCCTCAATGTAAGCAAGACAAAGGAGATGATCATGGTCTACAGGAAAACGAGGGCTGAATACACACCCATTCACATCGACAGGGCTGTAGTGGAGCGGGTCGAGGGTTTCAAGTTCCTTGGGGTCCACATCACCAACAAACTATTTTGGTCCAAACACACCAAGTAAGTTGTAAAGAGTGCACGACAACACCTTTCCCCCTCAGGAGACTGAAAAGATTTTGCATGGGTCCCCAGATCCTCAAAAATGTCCATAGCTGCACCATCGAGAGCATGCTGACCGGTTGTACCACCGCTTGGTATGGCAACTGTTTGTCATCCGACCGTAAGGCACTACAGAGGGTGGTGCGTACAGCTCAGTACATCACTGGGGCCAAGCTTCCTGCCATTCAGGACCTATATACTAGGCAGTGTCATAGGAAGGCCCCAAAAAATGGTCAAAGACTACAGTCACCCAAGTCATTGTTCTGTCTGCTACCGCACGGCAAGCGGTACTGGAGCACCAAGTTTAGGTCCAGAAGAACAATGAATCAAATGGCCACTGTTCTACTTACATTGATCTCCCCACTTTGTTTTTTCACTGATGCTACTTGTTGCTTATCATCTATACATAGTCACTTTGCCCTTACCTACATGTACAAATGACCTCGACTAACTTGTATTCCCTGTATATAGCCTTGTTATTGTTATTTTATTGTGTTACTTTTTATTTAAAAAATGTATGTTAGTTTATTGAGTAAAGCTTTTCTTAACTCTATTTCTTGAAGTGCATTGTTGGTTAAGGGCTTGTAAGTAAGCATTTCACGATAAGGTCTACCTGTTGTATTTGGCGCATGTGACAAATACAATTCGATTTGATTTGATTCCTATGGTGCTTTTTAGGTGGACCAGAACACACTGTACAGTAGCTGAAGATATTGTTAGAGAGTACAACCGATTGTGTCTATTTGTGAACCAGTATTGGTTGGAAAAGCATATCTTAGCTTTTTCATGTTGTACAATAGCCAATGTAGGGGACATTTCACAGCAAGGATACCACTGCATCTATTCATACACGTTCATCTGCGCTGGTAGCTAATCTGTGAAAAAGGGGACTCATTTCCCGCCCTTTTCCTTGCTGTCCTGTTATCTCTGCTCCCGTTCACGCATGCACGCAACACACACACACACACACACACACACACACACACACACACACACACACACACACACACACACACACACACACACACACACACACACACACACACACACACACACACACACACACACACACACACACACACACACACACACACACACACACACACACACACACACACACACACAGACAGATTTATCGCTGTGCAGACTCTTGTCCCCGTCAGCAGCTGGCAGGCCAGTCTGTGTGGAGCCCCAGTAAAGCCTGCTGCTGAGGCCATGTGGACACTTTAAAGCTCTTTTCTAGGGCCTGTGAAGTTGTTAAGGAGCTCTGCTACACTGTCAGTTGGCTCTGTGAGTCCCATGCCAGCTGTAGGGTGCAGCCCTCTCCCTCCTTTATCTGTCTTCCTTTCATTTTCTCTCTCTTTCGCTTTTGCTCTCACATGTTATCCCGCGAGCGCACACGCACAGTTGCAAGCGCACACTCAATTGAGTTTGGCAAAGCGCTCCGTGCCATGTGTGAGAAAACGTATTTTGACAACGAATAAGTCCAGTTATAATTAAAAATGGGTTTGATTTGACAATACATCGTTTTGCTAAAAGGTACAGTTTAAAACATTTCTAGAAATACAGTGCATTCGGAAAGTATTCAGACCCCTTGACTTTTTCCTTTCCACATCAATCTACACACAATACCCCATAACGACAAAAGAAAAATAGGTTTTTAGATTTTTTTTGTTAAAATAAATGAAATATCACATTTACTTAAGTATTCAGACCTTTTACTCAGTGCTTTGTTGAAGCACCCTTGGCAGCAATTACAGCCTTCTGGGGTATGACACTACAAGCCTGGCACACCTGTATTTTGAGAGTTTCTCCCATTCTTATCTGCAGGTTGAATGTGGACCACAGTTATTTTCTGGTCCGTCCATAGATGTTCGATCGGGTTCAAGTTTGGGCTCTGGCTGAGCCACTCAAGGACATTCAGAGACTTGTCCCGAAGTCACTCCTGTGCTGTCTAGGCTGTGTCCTGTTGGAAGGTAAAGCTTCGCCCCAATCTGAGGTCCTGAGCACTCTGGTGCAGGTTTTCATCAAGCATCTCTCTGTACTTTGCTCTGTTCATCTTTCCCTCGATCCCGACTAGTCTCCCAGTCCCTGCCGCTGAAAAACACCCCCACAGCATGATGCTGTCATTACCATGCTTCACCGTAGGGATGGTGCCAGGTTTCCTCCAAAAGTGACACTTGGCATTCAGGTCAAAGAGTCCTTTAGGTGCCTTTTGGAAAACTACAAGTGGGCTGTCATGTGCCTTTTACTGAGGAGTGGCTTCTGTCTGGCCATTCTACCATAAAGGTCTGATTGGTGGAGTGCTGCAGAGATAGTTGTCCTTCTGGAAGGTTCTCCCATCTCAGAACTTTGGAGCTCTGTCAGTGTGACCATCAGGTTCTTGGTCACCTTCCTGACCAAGGCCCTTCTCCCCAGCTCTAGGAAGAGGCCCCTGTGTTCTTGGGGATCTTCAATGCTGCAGAAATGTTTTGGTACCCTTCCCCAGAACTTTGCCTCGACACAATCCTGTCTCGGAGTTCTTCGAACAATTCCTTCGAATTGAATACTGAATACTTATGTAAATAAGGTATTTCTGTTTTAGGTATTTTATAAATTAGAAAACATTTTCAAAAACCTGTTTTCGCTTTGTCATGATGGGGTATTGTGTGTAGATTGGTGAGGGAAAAAAATAATTGAATCCATTTTAGAATAAGGCTGTAACGTAACAAAATGTGGAAAAAGGGAAGGAGCCTGAATACTTTCCGAATGCACTGTATCCTTGGGCTCAATATGTACCACTATACTTGAAGGCTATACTATTCACAGATTCAGTCCTTTTTCAGGAAATACATTCTGGGCACCTTTCTGATATTCAAATCTGTGCTCAGTTTCCAGAGCGACCCAAGGACGTGAGTGAACATCTGTCTGAGTGGGGGGTCTGAGTGCGTACCTGTCGGCTACTCAATCAAATCCTAAACTTGACATTCTAGCTACTCTGTTGATTACTCAAGTACTATGAGACTATTTAGGTATCCTGTATGTTCCAAATAAACATTTTAAAAAGTACTATAGAGTACAATAGGAGTTTACAAGACATTTGGTAGTAGTAGTTTGATTTAGAGATACTAATTGATGGAACTTCTAGTCACATTCCAGACTTATGGATACATATAACTCATAAGGGTTCTTCTCAACATGCCCATGCCTCTACCCCGCCTAATTTCTCCAGAGACTCACTGTGCAAGCTGGCGTCCTCTCACTCCACAGCTGCCTGTATTTCTATAGGGTCTTCTGTGTGAGGAAACGTGTTGTCAATCCTGTGAAACACACCTTTCACACATGGTGTGATACTGCTACTGCTGCAGTCGTGGTGTGCTAGGCCTCAACTCCTCCTGTGATCTGAATCCACCCTGCGTTTGTGTGTGTGCCGGTATATTTGTGTGTGTCTGTGTCTTCTGTGCAACAGTCTGTCACCGTACAGATCTGGCAACGCTCTCAGGTGTAAGGGTGTGAGAAGGTTGTCGCCTCACCTGACAAGATTATCTTGCACCACATTTGTAATGTGTTTCTCTCCCTCTAGTTATACTGAACAAAAATATAAACCCAACATGCAGCAATTTTATATTGTTTTACTGATTCACAGTTCATATAAGGAAACTAAAATAAATAAATGAGGACCTAATCTATGGATTTCACATGACTGGGATTACAGATACGGTATGTATCTGTTCATCACAGATACCTTAAAAAAAAGGTAGGGGCGTGGATCAGAAAACCAGTCCGTATCTGGTGTGACCACCATTTGCCTCACGCAGCGCGACACATCTTCTTCGCTTAGAGTTGATCAGGCTGTTGATTGTGGCCTGTGGAATGTTGTCCCACTCCTCTTCGATGGCTGTGCGAAGAGTCTGGATATTGGCGGGAACTGCAACACTCTGTCGTACACATCGATTCAGAGCCTCCCAAACATGCTCAATAGGTAACATGTCTTGTAACGATTCTCCTCCTCTTCTGAGGACCAATGAGCAGCGTGGTAAGGGTCCATGTTGTTCATTATAACCGGAACACTGAAACAAAAACAAAAGTAGAACAAAATGCAACAGTTCTGTCAGGTACTCACACAAAACATAAAACAACCACCCACAACTCAAAAATGGGAAAACAGGCTACCTAAGTATGGTTCTCAATCAGAGACAATGATTGCCAGCTGCCTCTGATTGGGAACCATACCAGGCCAAACACATAGAGATAGAAAACATAGAACACAAAACAGAATGCCCACCCACCCTGACCAAACTTAAATAGAGACGTAAAAAAGGAACTAAGGTCAGGACATGACATGTCTAGTGAGTATGCAGGTCATGTAAGAACTGGGACATTTTAATCTTCCAGGAATTGTGTACAGATCCTTGCAACATGAGTCTGTGTATTATCGTGCTGAAACATGTGATGATGGCGGCCGATGAATGGCACGATAATGGACCTCAGGATCTCGTCGTTATCTCTGTGCATTCAAATAGCCATCGATAAAGTGCAATTGTGTTCATTGTCCACAGCTTATGCCTGCCCATATCAAAACCCCACCGCCACCATGGGGCACTCTGTTCACATCAGCAAACCGCTCACGCACACGACGCTATACACGTGGTCTGCAGTCTTGAGGGCAGTTGGACGTACTGTCAAAATCTCTACTACAACGTTGGAGGAGGCTTATGATAGAGAAATTAACATTAAATTATCTGGCAACAGCTCTGGTGGACAACTCTGCAGTCAGAATGCCAATTGCACACTCCCTCACATCAAATATCCCAGAAACCCTAGACCTACTCCAATTTGCATACCGCCCAAACAGATCCACAGATGATGCCATCTCTATTGTACTCCACACTGCCCATTCCCACCTGGGCAGAAGGAACACCTATGTGACAATGCTGTTCATTGACTACAGCTCAGCGTTCAACACCATAGTATCCTCAAAGCTCATCACCAAGCTAATCACCAATCAACACTGGAGCTCCCCAGGGGTGCATGCTCAGTCCCCTTCTGTACTCCCTGTTCACCCACGACTGCACGACTCCAACACCATCATTAAGTTTGCTGACAACACAACAGTGGTAGGCCTGATCACCGACAACGACGAGACAGCCTATAGGGTGGAGGTCAAAGACCTGGCCGGGTGGTGCCAGAATAACAACTTATCCCTCAATGTAACCAAGACTAAGGAGATGATTGTGGACTACAGCAAAAGGAGACCCGAGCACACCCTCATTCTCATCGACTGGGCTGTGGTGGAGCAGGTTGAGAGCCTCAAGTTCCTTGGTGTTCACATCACCAACAAACTAGAATGATCCAAACACACCAAGACCGTCGTGAAGAGGGCACGGCAAAACCTAGTCCCCCTGAGGAAACTATAAAGATTTGGCATGGGTCCTGAGATCCTCAAAAGGTTCTACAGCTGCAACATCGAGAGCATCCTGACCGGTTGCATCACTGCCTGGTACGGCAACTGCTCGGCCTCCGACCGCAAGGCACTACAGAGGTTAGTGCGTACGGTCCAGGACCTCTACACCAGGCGGTGTCAGAGGAAGGCCCTAAAAATTGTCAAAGACCCCAGCCACCTCAGTCATAGACTGTTCTCTCTACTACCGCATGGCAAGCGGTACCGGAGTGCCAAGTCTAGGACAAAGAGGCTTCTCAACAGTTTTTACCCCCAAGCCATAAGACTCCTGAACAGATAACCAAATGGTTACCTGGACTATTTGCATTGTGTGCCCCCCCCCCAACCCCTCTTTTACCCTTCTGCTACTCTCTGTTCATCATATTCATCATGTTCGTCACTTTAACATTTACATTTACATTTAAGTCATTTAGCAGACGCTCTTATCCAGAGCGACTTACAAATTGGTGCATTCACCTTATGACATCCAGTGGAACAGTCACTTTACAATAGTGCATCTAAATCTTAAAGGGGGGGGGGGGTGAGAGGGAATACTTATCCTATCCTAGGTATTCCTTAAAGAGGTGGGGTTTCAGGTGTCTCCGGAAGGTGGTGATTGACTCCGCTGTCCTGGCGTCGTGAGGGAGTTTGTTCCACCATTGGGGGGGCCAGAGCAGCGAACAGTTTTGACTGGGCTGAGCGGGAGCTGTACTTCCTCAGTGGTAGGGAGGCGAGCAGGCCAGAGGTGGATGAACGCAGTGCCCTTGTTTGGGTGTAGGGCCTGATCAGAGCCTGGAGGTACTGAGGTGCCGTTCCCCTCACAGCTCCGTAGGCAAGCACCATGGTCTTGTAGCGGATGCGAGCTTCAACTGGAAGCCAGTGGAGAGAACGGAGGAGCGGGGTGACGTGAGAGAACTTGGGAAGGTTGAACACCAGACGGGCTGCGGCGTTCTGGATGAGTTGAAGGGGTTTAATGGCACAGGCAGGGAGCCCAGCCAACAGCGAGTTGCAGTAATCCAGACGGGAGATGACAAGTGCCTGGATTAGGACCTGCGCCGCTTCCTGTGTGAGGCAGGGTCGTACTCTGCGGATGTTGTAGAGCATGAACCTACAGGAACGGGCCACCGCCTTGATGTTGGTTGAGAACGACAGGGTGTTGTCCAGGATCACGCCAAGGTTCTTAGCGCTCTGGGAGGAGGACACAATGGAGTTGTCAACCATGATGGCGAGATCATGGAACGGGCAGTCCTTCCCGGGAGGAAGAGCAGCTCCGTCTTGCCGAGGTTCAGCTTGAGGTGGTGATCCGTCATCCACACTGATATGTCTGCCAGACATGCAGAGATGCGATTCGCCACCTGGTCATCAGAAGGGGGAAAGGAGAAGATTACTTGTGTGTCGTCTGCATAGCAATGATAGGAGAGACCATGTGAGGTTATGACAGAGCCAAGTGACTTGGTGTATAGCGAGAATAGGAGAGGGCCTAGAACAGAGCCCTGGGGGACACCAGTGGTGAGAGCGCGTGGTGAGGAGACAGATTCTCGCCACGCCACCTGGTAGGAGCGACCTGTCAGGTAGGACGCAATCCAAGCGTGGGCCGCACCGGAGATGCCCAACTCGGAGAGGGTGGAGAGGAGGATCTGATGGTTCACAGTATCGAAGGCAGCCGATAGGTCTAGAAGGATGAGAGCAGAGGAGAGAGAGTTAGCTTTAGCGGTGCGGAGCGCCTCCGTGATACAGAGAAGAGCAATCTCAGTTGAATGACTAGTCTTGAAACCTGACTGATTTGGATCAAGAAGGTCATTCTGAGAGAGATAGCGGGAGAGCTGACCAAGGACGGCACGTTCAAGAGTTTTGGAGAGAAAAGAAAGAAGGGATACTGGTCTGTAGTTGTTAACATCGGAGGGATCGAGTGTAGGTTTTTTCAGAAGGGGTGCAATACCTACATGTACATACTACCTCAATAAGCCTGACTAACAGGTGTCTGTATATAGCCTTGCTACTCTTTTTTCAAATGTATTTTTACTGTTGCTTTATTTCTTTACTTACCTACACACACACACACACACACACACACACACACACACACACACACACACACACACACACACACACACACACACACACACACACACACACACACACACACACACACACACACACACACACACACACACACACACACACACACACACACACGCACACACCTTTTTTTCCTGCACCATTGGTTAGAGCCTGTAAGTAAGCATTTCACTGTAAGGTCGACACCTGTTGTATTCGGCGCACGTGACAAATAAACTTTGATTTGATGATGCTCCTTGCAGCTTCTGCCCCCCAGGTGACAAACTGTGACAAAGATCTGCGACCAAGATGTATGACACAGTGTTGAAATAAGACCCTATTTCAGCAGGTGACATGCAGTGGGTGGAAATCTCAAACTGTCACAAGTTTGACCGGTTTGTCACCAAGCCCGTAACAACGACCCTTTCCACCTGTGTGTTGAGACACTATTTATTGTCGCGTCGCACTGCAGCAATACTAAATATTTTTCAAAGTGGTGAAAGCTGTCGTGACAAGATTGGCTTCCCATTTTAGCTGACTTGATCGATTTTCTTCAACGGAAGGCTGGCTTTGTGAGTGGGGATCTCAATCTGTTGAGGCCCCAGCGGTGGCTGGAACAAACAAGCATGCCGTGTCCAAGGGGGACATTGATTGGTGCTATTTTTTGCTTTGCCACATGACAGATGCAGCATGTTCACAGGGAAACATCCACACCTGTTTGGTTGAATTGGATGTGCGACACCATTGTTGCTGTGAATGTTTTTTCAAAGAGTGAAGCACAGCACAGACGACGGTGATTGAGAATATTAGGCATTCTGGGTTTGGTTTTGCACTGACCATCCATGTGTGATGTACAAGGAGAGGCTATCGCAGAAGACTGAATTTGAACAATGCAACGTTGAATTGAGCACTGTTCGTAGAAGCGTGTATTTTCTCATCAATGGGTAGTGCAATACTGGATTGTCCAGTATGTACCTATTTTCCACTCTTCAAGGTGTTACGACTAACTTTCATCCATAGGCCCATAAAGATGTAGGATCTTAAGTTGAGCCAGTTTGCTACAGCAGGAAGATAATCCTGCAGCAACAGGAAATGCGAATTATTACGTGGATTATAATGAATGGACATTTTGGCAAGGGTTGATACATTTTTTTCGTGAAGGAAAATCAAATCAAACTTGAGAAGGCTTTTTAAAACCTTAAATAGACTGCAAGTTTGAAATGACACTCCTGCATTGCACGAAAGTTCTCCGGCAACAGGGCGATCAAATGAAGATCCTACATCTGTACATGCCGCATCGCCTGACAGCGTTTCCATAACACACGTATACCAGCTTCCGGGCTTAACACACAGGGGCAGTCTGTCGGCTGTTGATTTAAAAATAAAAAAAGGATAACTGTATATTATCCCTTCGTATACACGTCAACCGGGAAGATTAAAAAGCAGAGCGACATCCTGATGAGTTTCTTTGGCACATGCGACAGTTTTGAATTGGAAAACGGAGGGGAAAACAGATAGTGTAGGGCTTGTTTGACGCAGGTAGGATTATAAGCACTAATATCTTATAAGTGATTGTAATGACCATCTGGTCCTTTATGGAGTACTCACAGCCAGACAGCTCAGAGTTGGCATGCATATCTGCTGCACGACTGATTCCTTTGAGCATTCGTGTTTAAAATTCAGTCACCTTGTGTATGAGCATTTTTTTTCTCCTACACACTAAAGGCACCGCAAGAGCAGATGCCCATCCTAGTTGTCTATATTCAAGTAATACATACCAATAACATATGGACATCATCCCTTCTGAAGACCGTTCCAAATGGGAAAACAGTGATCTGGCGGTTTAACTTTAGTAAGTCCCTTACCAAATACTTCAACAACATCAATTCTAATCCATAACCACTCCGGTAGGCTAAGTAATGACAGAAGGGGATTGGAAAACAGTATAAGGATACTCAAGGCTATGAAACCACATTAAGGACAGGACAGTTCAAAAACCCTAGATCTAACTAACCAAACCTACAGATCCCTTCACAGAAGTCTTCCCTGGACAGATAGAGCAGTCTTTGAATATGTGTGCGTCACAGTGAGTGGCTGTTTGTGTGTGTCGGCTTTCGAGTTCTTAGCCCAGTGGCAGGTGTCTCATACCTGCCCAGTGTTTGCAGTCTGGCCTCTCTAAGCGCCTGGCCTGCTTGCCTGTCTGCAGCAGATTACAGACCAAGAGCAGCAGATGGGTGCCGACCTCAGCATCCACACCAAGTGGGCTCGGCTACACTAGACTAAGTTAGCGAGAGGGGAGAGAGACTTGATGTACTCCACACTGCACCGTAGCTAAAGAGATCAATGCTCTAATCTAACAGGAGTAAAGGCTCCCCTATCACTCCACACGTGGTACACTGTAAAAGGGGTACTGGCACGGACCCTGCATTTTAGCATCCTCTCTTATTTCTTGTTTTTATTTCATTTGTATTTTCTTATTACTTTCACTTTTCTGATATTGAATGCCACACTGTTGGGTAAGGCTTGCAAGTTAAGCAGTTCGATGTACTTGTGCATGTGACAAATAAAACCAACAAATGGAACTTCTGTATCTTGGCCTGCACAAGTGGCGTGATGCTAGGCTATTGTGCTAGGCTAGGCTAATCGGTCACCGAAGGCTGGTGGTTTCGAGGCTTCGGCGCTGACAGTAGACTTTTAGAGCCTGGCAAAGTACTCTCAGTGGCAAACCCTGACGGTGATGACACACTGTGGTCGTAGCTTTTTCATGTGTCAGTGTCAGTGAGCCTAGTTCTGGGCTAGTTATTAGCTTCTTTCTTTCCTATGGTGTCCAGATTTCCCTGCTGGGACCGGGAGATGAGTTGTTTTGTCTCTCCAACTTCTAGAACTTTAGCTCCTATAGTCTCCTCAGCCGCAGTTGTTTTGCCTCTCCAACTTCTGGAACTTTAGCTCCTATAGTCTCCTCAGCCGCAGTTGTTTTGCCTCTCCAACTTCTGGAACTTTAGCTCCTATAGTCTCCTCAGCCGCAGTTGTTTTGCCTCTCCAACTTCTGGAACTTTAGCTCCTATAGTCTCCTCAGCCGCAGTTGTTTTGCCTCTCCAACTTCTGGAACTTTAGCTCCTATAGTCTCCTCAGCCGCAGTTGTTTTGCCTCTCCAACTTCTGGAACTTTAGCTCCTATAGTCTCCTCAGCCGCAGTTGTTTTGCCTCTCCAACTTCTGGAACTTTAGCTCCTATAGTCTCCTCAGCCGCAGTTGTTTTGCCTCTCCAACTTCTGGAACTTTAGCT
>NC_060182.1:56845499-56942999 GCF_021184085.1 Oncorhynchus gorbuscha | reverse complement strand
CTCTGTGCTGCTTGAAAGTGAGTGGCAGTCGGTATTTTGTCTTGCGAGACTCTCTCATGTGTATTTCAGCTCATTGCTTTAAGACCGAATAGGTGCGTGCCGTATGGGGGGGCTCTGAAGTGGCAGTGCCTGGTGCTCCTTCTGGGATGGTGTCTCAGTATCCTGCAGCAGTACAGTGCTGTTGTGTTTTCACTGCACAAACATAGTCAGAAATCACAGAGTGCCTGCTCTCCTCCACTCACTACTGCTCTAAAAATATAAAAAAATCACACTAAATTACACACACGAATACACTCCATCAAAGGCTGGAGTGGTGCAAACTGAAACCCGTCAAAATGTACTCCGTCCTTACACTTATTTGGCAAAGGTAATTGCCTTCAATTCAGAACTTGACTGGTGTAAGAAGTAGCACCGTTTTGCTATGGTCTGGTCTTTCGATTATAGGGATATACCGTGTATGTCCTTTCATTGAGCACTGTCAAAACGCATTGCTTATTATGGAGACGTGTGACACGCTCTCCCTAGACTTACAACTAAGCAATAAGGCTCAAGGAGGTGTGGTTTATGGCCAATATACAGTGCCTTGCGAAAGTATTCGGCCCCCTTGAACTTTGCGACCTTTTGCCACATTTCAGGCTTCAAACATAAAGATATAAAACTGTATTTTTTTGTGAAGAATCAACAACAAGTGGGACACAATCATGAAGTGGAACGACATTTATTGGATATTTCAAACCTTTTTAACAAATCAAAAACTGAAAAATTGGGCGTGCAAAATTATTCAGCCCCCTTAAGTTAATACTTTGTAGCGCCACCTTTTGCTGCGATTACAGCTGTAAGTCGCTTGGGGTATGTCACTATCAGTTTTGCACATCGAGAGACTGACATTTTTTCCCATTCCTCCTTGCAAAACAGCTTGAGCTCAGTGAGGTTGGATGGAGAGCATTTGTGAACAGAGGTTTTCAGTTCTTTCCACAGATTCTCGTTTGGATTCAGGTCTGGACTTTGACTTGGCCATTCTACACCTGGATATGTTTATTTTTGAACCATTCCATTGTAGATTTTGCTTTATGTTTTGGATCATTGTCTTGTTGGAAGACATATCTCCGTCCCAGTCTCAGGTCTTTTGCAGACTCCATCAGGTTTTCTTCCAGAATGGTCCTGTATTTGGCTCCATCCATCTTCCCATCAATTTTAACCATCTTCCCTGTCCCTGCTGAAGAAAAGCAGGCCCAAACCATGATGCTGCCACCACCATGTTTGACAGTGGGGATGGTGTGTTCAGGGTGATGAGCTGTGTTGCTTTTACGCCAAACATAACGTTTTGCATTGTTGCCAAAAAGTTCAATTTTGGTTTCATCTGACCAGAGCACCTTCTTCCACATGTTTGGTGTGTCTCCCAGGTGGTTTGTGGCAAACTTTAAACAACACTTTTTATGGATATCTTTAAGAAATGGCTTTCTTCTTGCCACTCTTCCATAAAGGCCAGATTTGTGCAATATACGGCTGATTGTTGTCCTATGGACAGAGTCTCCCACCTCAGCTGTAGATCTCTGCAGTTCATCCAGTGATCATGGGCCTCTTGGCTGCATCTCTGATCAGTCTTCTCCTTCTATGAGCTGAAAGTTTAGAGGGACGGCCAGGTCTTGGTAGATTTGCAGTGGTCTGATACTCCTTCCATTTCAATATTATCGCTTGCACAGTGCTCCTTGGCATGTTTAAAGCTTGGGAAATATTTTTGTATCCAAATCCGGCTTTAAACTTCTTCACAACAGTATCTCGGACCTGCCTGGTGTGTTCCTTGTTCTTCATGATGCTCTCTGCGCTTTTAACGGACCTCTGAGACTATCACAGCGCAGGTGCATTTACACGGAGACTTGATTACACACAGGTGGATTGTATTTATCATCATTAGTCATTTAGGTCAACATTTGATCATTCAGAGATCCTCACTGAACTTCTGGAGAGAGTTTGCTGTACTGAAAGTAAAGGGGCTGAATAATTTTGCACGCCCAATTTTTCAGTTTTTGATTTGTTAAAAAAGTTTGAAATATCCACTAAATGTCGTTCCACTTCATTATTGTGTCCCACTTGTTGTTAATTCTTCACAAAAACATACAGTTTTATATCTTTATGTTTGAAGCCTGAAATGTGGCAAAAGGTCGCAAAGTTCAAGGGGGCCGAATACTTTCGCAAGGCACTGTACCACGGCAAAGGTCTGTTCTTAGGACACAGCCCTTAGCCGTGGTATATTGGCCATATGTCACAAACCCCCGAGGTGCCTTATTGCTTTTATCAACTGGTTACCAACATAATTAGAGCAGTAAAAATAAATGTTTTGTCATACCCACGGTTCAGTCTGATATACCACGGCTTTCAGCGTTCAGGGCTCGAACCACCCAGTTTATGGTTCTGACGAAAGACAGCGGAAATGCTCCACAATGCAAACAAAGTATTGTCACAAAATAAATCTTAAGTACATATGTTTCTTCATTATTTTCTTCCACTTAACAGTAGCGTGGCAGCACAAGACTACTCTAAAACTCTCTTCACAGGGTCGCTGTAATTAACTCTCACAATGTAACCTCAAGTGCCAATGTTATCACATTATCTCCACTCTCTCTCTCTACACACGCTATCTTTTACCTCCCCCCTCTCTCTCTCTCACCTTGCTTCCCCTGCATTAACAATGTTGAAAGCCAGCCACTTTCCTGGCCCTCCCTATTCGCAGTATGTGCATAAATGTACAGCTACTAGCTGGTAGATCCCTCTTGTGTGACCTAGTGAATAATGCAGCCAAGTCGACTGGCTAACTTCTCTAACTCTTGTAACGCGCTGACCTCCGCCAGGCGTGTACGCCAGGGACACTCCACTGACTCCACATCAGCAGGAAGGATAGAGGGAGGAAGGATAGAGAGACTGGCAGGAAGATTCGCAAGGGAGACTGAAACATTTGGATACCTTTATTGAAGAATAATTACTGTTGACCAATCACCGACAAAGGGGTGTAGATTTTGGCGCCGAACTTCAGCTTCCCTCTAGAAAAAATGTTGTATGCCCGAACAGCCGAAAAAACCCTCACCGAAGTCCAAACGAACAAAAACATCAGAAAATGTCGTCATAATATATGAACAAACTCTTCTGAACAGTTTCGGCTGGGAAGCATGCAGACACCTTCAGGGGGAGTTGAATACATGACCTGACCAGGAATTAAACAAACAAAACAAAAACATGGCCTTACCGGCCCTTAAGTTATAGGCTATAAAAAATACCCAATTATTCCTGGTAAGGCCAGGGCACAGTTGCATAAATCATGGTAAGTACATTTTTATCTTCTCTTTTCCCTTAAAATGTTTCCTTCAATTTAAAGCAGTTGCACAAAACATATTAAGAGGATGTTTTTGCTTAAATCAAGTAAAAAAGTTAAGTGTGTCCATCTAAACAGCATTTTTGTGGACGTGAATGTTCCTATCCTCTGCCCTGGTTCTACCACCGAGCTACAGCACATGGCTAATAATGAAAGATGGACAATATTGGCGTCAAAGCTAGCTACTCTGTGAAAGCTAGCTTGATGTGCTAGAAAGTAATAGAAACAAGTTGAGAAAAAAGTCACTTCAAGAAAGCTGTGAAACAATTTGAAGCAATTTGCTTCTCCTGTCTTGAATATAGAAATGTAAATAGTTGGTTGAGACCTTCAGTCAGTCAATTAGGCTGTCTCCATGGGAAACAAATGCTCTTTCTGCTGTGCACGTCGTCAAACTACCGTAAAACTACTTAACCAAGGAAAATGTTTAAGGGGCTCTTTGCAACGCCATTAAACATTTCTCTCAGGTAAAGGGAAAATGATTCCTTTCTGATGAATCGTTAAGGGAAACACTTAAGTTGTTTCGTGCAACTGGGCCCAGGGCCCAAGTAGTGGTGTATGTGTGTATCCCACATTAGCCAATGTGCGTACAATCTTGGTGACTTTTGAATACTGGATATAGCAGGGAAGTCAAGCTGTTATATGACTTAGGCTTATGCCTAAACATTGTAGGGCATTCTTATTTAGTTGTACAGGTTTTATAGGGGCTTAGGTGGTGGCCGGGGCAGGGGGAGTGGTAATTGCCTCGATCGGCTCCTCGGTGCCAGAGTATCTGAGGAGAGTTGAAATCCGACTGCGTGGTCTTTGTGCAACATCCTTTCCACGCTCCGCTAAAAATCGCTCAGCACACAAAGGAAAAAAACTTGTTTCGTGTTTTGTTTAAAAAGATAATTTCACAAGCGCCCCGTCTACTTTTGTGACTTTGTACTGTTATTTGGTTTTGAAGTCGGCTACAGTTAAAATCTTGAACATGTCGTATGCTTTTAAACAATCACCTACCTGATATGCGGCCGCTGTGTTAAAAAAACGACTTGCTTTTTCTCTCGTCTATTGATGATCACATGCTTCCGTTGTAACTGGCTCTCTCACATTTGACAGTTGATAGACAACTTTAGCACTGTTACAAACTTAGACAAACATATACTTTTTCCCCCTGCAATGGCCTATATCAAATTCTAAACTTCTCCGGTGCTGCTGCATGGGCTAATTCGTTGTCTTGCTGTGTGACCTATTTCTTGGTCGACTCATATTAAAATCTCTGCGCATTAGTGGTGGGGTAGACTAAATAAATACAACAGAATATGCCTAATTAAAAGAAAAATGCCGGGCAGAGTGTGCCCAGAGTTCATGGCTGAGCGGTACCAGAGCGAAATTGGAGCAAGAGAGAAGGCCGTCAGACCAACGTTTTAAAAATCCCCTCCACGTTCCAGCCAAATTATGCATGATCCACTCCTCGCTCTCCTCCAGCACTCCACACTCACATCTTCTGGTCAGCACAGCTGAATGTAAGAGAACATTTTAGAGGCCCCCGACTGCATTTCTACACACTTCTCCATGGAGCTGAGAGAAAATGTTGCATTTTAAAGCATATTTTTCTGAAATTCCATGCATTTTTGCCGTGACTAATGCTGTGTTATTTTGCTCAAACATAAAACAAAATAATCAATACTGCTAATTCATTGTTTATGGACTGTTTTTCCATTCACTGGCTGTCTAGCTTATATTTTGATGATTATATATATATATAGGTCCATTATCTTTTCTATTTTTGAATTATTATATATTTTTTACAGTGTTTAGACTTAGGCATCGCGAAAAACACGAAGGCGGCCAGCCCAAGGATTTCAATTGCAGAAAAGTCCCTGGTTGTAGTGTTGTGGTGTTTGCACAGATACAATAGTATAATAGTATGTTGTAAACCAGGGGTGTCAAAGTCAAATGGACGGAGGGCCAAATAAAAAATTTAGCTACAAGCCGAGGGCCGGACTGTTCGAATGTTCATTGAAAAATTTTTAAATGACGCATATAGTCTAGTGAACCTAATTGAACCTACTGAAAACCTAACAAATATATTCCAATATGATCAGATAAATAAAGCAATATTTTCTTATGGCTCTGTCAGTAATCTTTAATTTTCAACAGACACAAAAGACAAATTTCCTTTATATAAAAATCCCCATAACATGAACATTAAATGAAAGAAACCGGTATTCAAGGCACCATCAGTAGCCTATATTTTCTATTTTAGCAAAAGTGGGCTAAATTTACTTCAAAGAAAAAAACAATAATAGCAATTTTCTATCATCCACTCAACTGAAATATTTTTAAAATATAATTGGATTGAAATACAATAAAATAAAGTGCAAAAATCTATTAATCAAAAACAACACTTTGTTTAAGGAGAAGTAACATGCAGTGAAAACAAATATTAAACTTTAACTTTTAAACTTGAACTGAGTAAAAACTCTAAATATGTGATTGCACAGTAATGTTCACTTGTTTGAGGTTGAGGGTGATACTTGGTGGTGTCCCATCTTTTCCACAAGTTCATCAATGTTCGGGGTAAGGCTCTGAGCTGAGGAAATCCTCAGAATTGAGTGGAGGTGTTCAGCAGTAAGTCGACTTCTGTGTGATGTTTTGTTCAAGTTCATCAAAGAAAACAGTTGTTCACACAGGTATGTGCTGCCAAACATAGACAACGTTTGAGCAGCCTGGATGCGCAGCTGGGGCATTGTGTCGGGGAGGAAACGGGCGAACTCCGCAGCACCCACTGCCGCATATTTTGCCCTCAGTGCATCATTGCATTGGAGGTCAATCAACTCCATTTGGAGGTTTGGTGGTGAGCTTTCCACGTCAACAGCAAATGGGTTACCGAGCAGTTCCAACCTGCTTTTTTGTGCTTCAAAGTCAGCAAATCGGCGTCGAAAGTCAGCGGCAAGCATACCTATTTTATCAGCCAACTGTGCGCTCGGGAACGCACTGGTAGAGAGCTTCTCTTTCATGGTCTGGCAGCTGGGAAAGTGGCTCAAATTTTCTTTCCGCATCTGCGTCTCCCACAGAGTCAGTTTGGTTTTAAATGCCTTCACTGTACTGTACATATCAGAGATGACACGATCCCGACCCTGCAGCTGCAAGTTCATTGCATTCAGATGACTCGTAATGTCACACAGAAAAGCCATTTCACACAGAAACATTTCGTCTCGGAGTTGTGTTGTGTCTTTCCCTTTGCTGTCCAAGAACAGACAAATCTCCTCACGAAGCTCGAAACATCTTTGAAGCACCTTTCCCTGGCTTAGCCATCGCACCTCTGTGTGATAAGGCAAATCACCATGCTCCGTTTCTAACTCCGTCAGAAATGCCTTGAACTGGCGGTGATTCAAACCTTTGGCTCTGATAAAGTTAACTGTGCGCGTGATGATGCTCATTACATGCTCCATTTTCAAGGCTTTACCGCACAACGCTTCCTGGTGTATGATACAATGATAAGCTGTCAGCTCACCTGTCGCGTTTTCCTCTTGCATCTTTTCCAGTATCTTTGCCACCAGTCCGCTCCTGTGTCCACACATCGCAGGTGCTCCGTCGGTTGTCAAACCCACGAGTTTTTCCCAAGGCAGCTCCATCTCATTTACACATCTTGACACCTCTTCATACAAATCATGCCCCGTAGTTGTGCCATGCATAGGACGTAAAGCCAAAAACTCCTCTGTCACGCTTAGGCTGGAGTCCACTCCGCGGATGAAAATTGACAACTGGGCAATGTCAGAAATGTCGGTGCTCTCATCCACAGCCAAGGAATATGCAATGAAATCTTTTCCCTTTTTCACAAGCTGCTCTTTTAGATTGATGGACAACTGGTCTACTCTCTCGGCAATGGTGTTTCTGCTCAGACTCACATTTAAAAAGAGTTGCCTTTTTTCTGGGCAAACTTCGTCACAAACTTTAATCATGCAGTTTTTGATGAAATCCCCCTCCGTAAATGGCCGGGCTGATTTAGCGATCTCTTCTGCCAAAATAAAACTGGCCTTGACAGCAGCCTGGCCTTGTGATTTGGCTTTTTTGAACAGAGCCTGTCGAGATTTGAGGCCTCGTTTTAATTCCTCTGCCTTTTGTAGCCTTTGTTCCATGTCCATATTCTTGTTTTTGTCCGCGTGTTTCGTTTCATAATGTCGTCTCAGATTATACTCTTTCAGTACCGCCACACTTTCTCCACACAGAAGACACACAGGTTTTCCAGCTACCTCCGTGAACAAATACTCCGACTCCCACCTTGTTTGAAACCCCCGGTTCTCAGTGTCCACCTTCCGTTTTGCCATTTTTGATGGGTATCTGAAAGTTAATTTTACTGTGATGCTGACAACTGCTGTGCCAATAAATATTGAAATGAAGCAGCCTACTGCTCGGTGCGTCACCGTTGCATTGTGGGAAATGTAGTATTGGTGCGTGTAAAAGATCTGCGGGCTGCCGGCTTGCTGCGGTCTGCGAGCCGGTTCTAATAATAAATCAAGATCATCCCAGGGGCCGTAAAAAACCTTCTCGCGGGCCTTGACTCTGACATATGTGCTAAACGATAGTGATTCATTCCCCCGGTTAGCAGGTGTGTTTGTGAACAGTGCTTCCATTGGCCTCTCTTTGCATTGCACACAGCACGTTGGCACGGCAGCTGCAGCAGTCACTGCAGGGTAGCCTATTATTAAAGAGCTGTAATGAGTGAGACCCATCAGGAGCCAGCACGCCTATTGATTACTTATAAACAGCACTCAATAGAGACGTGCTGTGATCCATAGCTAATGCTGAGCACAGCCATGGAGTCCCGGTTGCCGTGCATGGCCATAGAGCTGCAGGCTGGGAGATTCCACCAACACACACACACACACACACACACACACACACACACACACACACACACACACACACACACACACACACACACACACACACACACACACACACACACACACACACACAAGAATTCAAACTAGGAAACTAGGCCTTTGGGTCTTTCTTTGCGTGTCAAAAAAGATGCACATTCTATAACACTATTTGACGCATCAAAGAAGATTGTTGACCAATCAGGACCTGAATATGAACGTTCATTATTCATTTTGTACGTAGTTATTACACAGTGATTACACTATCACTCGTATTCCATATGTCACAGCGATTCACCAATATGTATGCTAGGATGCTGTTAAAATAATTGTCTGGCGTACCTGCCGCTGCCACATGAAGCCGACATACACTTCCCCAAGCTCTGGGACCAGTGCTGGTCAGAAAAAAAAGCCAGCTGTTGGATGCAAACAATGTTCTCCCCGCAAAACGACACCATCTGTTTCAGTAGCTATAGTTAAGAGGGGTGCTGCACCACCTTGCGGACTGGCTGCAGCACTAGAATTTAAAATGTATATAATGTAAGGAAATGTTTTGATCTAGCTTGCAGGAAATGGGAGTTATAAGTGTTTAAAAAAACAAACATTTAAACCTGCAAAAATAAAATAAAATTTGTCAGTGACTTTGTCATACTGCGAACCGAAGTCAACGTGTCAGGGAGACAGCCTACCTCCAGTTTCCAAACTGTCACCAATGTTGACTAAGTGCTTGATTACAATTCTGTACTTTGACTAGCTAGGATGAATCAGGTGCAACCGCTTGGAATGTGGCTGGCTGGGCAGGCAGAGGCAACAGGATCACCATCCTTTTTGTCCCCTGCCTGGTTGCATGTCGGGAAGAATGTTGGACTACCAAGCTAA
The DNA here is from genome assembly GCF_021184085.1 of Oncorhynchus gorbuscha. Classification (NCBI taxonomy): domain Eukaryota; kingdom Metazoa; phylum Chordata; class Actinopteri; order Salmoniformes; family Salmonidae; genus Oncorhynchus; species Oncorhynchus gorbuscha. The sequence continues at coordinate 56,933,888 of NC_060182.1, read as the reverse complement.
CATTTATGATCCTGTTCGTTTGAGCCTGATCCCATTTCAAACGCTCACACAGACTTTTCCCATTCGGTCGGACAAATAATGGCTTATTTGCCAATGCAGTATTGTAAACACATCGTGGCCAGTGTGTGTGCTTGTTTGCGGCCTTTATTTTGTACAGCTTTGACAGTGCGACAGAATGTAGTGGTGGCACTTGGCTTGGCTTGCACGTGCAAATTCAGCACACACAACGTTCTATAATAGAATGTGGTTATTCCAAACCAAACGCACACACACACATACACGCGCAAGCGGGCGTGCCCAAACACATGGATGCGAGCCAAAACTCAGGCGCACACATGCCGACACACCAACGCACACACATGTACTCTGAATGATAGGCCTACATACATGCTGAGACACACGAAAGCAAACATTGCCTAATTAAGGAACACTCCAACTCAGTGCACGCTCACAAACAGCACGTCAGCACACTCTTGGTAAGCAGGAGAGCACACAATAGACAACACACTTACAAACACTGCATGGAATTAGGCTCACACTTCGGCCAAGGACACACAATACACAATACACTGGGACTGGATAAGCACAAGTACACTCATGGGCAGCAAAGACATGACAACTCACAGAATGCAAACAAGCACTGGGTAAACACATGCTGCCTGGGGCTATCGTAAATACACACACACTCTTACCCCTTCATAGGAATGGAGATGGGTTCTGATGACTTGCTAACATGTCTAGCTACCTCCATCCCGCAGGAAATAAATATGCCTAATTACACAGACAGACAGAGAGACAGACACAGAGACACATTCGCCAGGGCAGGACGGTTGGCTGCACAGCTCCAGTATGGCACTGGAACAGTCATCGGTCACCACTGACAGCTCACCTGACTGCAGCTCAGCAGCACCACAACACTGTGGAAGAGAAAGACAATACAGCCAAATGCCGAAGCCCACGTAGCAGTCAAGATCAGGCAAGCTTTTGCCCTTCTGCTCGACGGGAGGTTTTTGTCCTCCCTGAGCTCGCCTTAGGACGCCTGCGTTACCGTTTGACAAGGTGTACCGCCCCAGTCAACATCAGTGGCGTTAAGGATTATGCGGCATTGCCACATGTACTGTATCACTAAGCAAACACGTGAGCAAATATTCCTGACAAATCACTTTGGCATGTCATTGTCACCGTCTGATTTCCGTCATTGCCACAAGGAGACTTGTGTGATTGCTCAGCCTGTTGGGCATGACACATACGATCACGTCACACGCCACAGCTTTCTCAAGGACTGCTAAATGATGTCAGCTATCTGTGAGCATACCAGACACACACACACACACACACACAATCAATCCCATCTCCAATAGCTCAATATGTTCTGAAGGTGTGTCTGTGTTCAATATGTCTATACTGGAGACTGGTAGAGGTTACATAGAGGTGAAAGGCTCTCGCTGTAAATCTAATCCAATACACAGGATAGTATAACATCACACTTCCCTACTTTATCCAGATGCATGGGACCGAAAACATATGTCGCTACACCCTGTAGGTCCCCTCGAGGCGACGTCGCCCACCCCATCACCAGTGATCCATGCAGAGAGGCCAACCACACACCATCCCCGACACACAGCTCACAGTTCATTTCAATGGAAATAAGACCTCTCTCCTTCTGGGACGAGTGCCTGCAAATTGCATTTTCTCTCCTCTATTATACCATACCTCTATAGTAGCGAGGATGCAAGTCTAGAGACCAGTACATGTAGGTTTGTTGATGTGATTTATTGGCTTGATTGCCATCAACAGGCTGAACTTAATCGTAAGGCTGACGAATGTAAAAAAATATATATACTTGGACTGTTCAACCGAGCTTTGTACTCAAAGCATAAACCCTTCGCAACTCATCGGCCAGATTACACCCAATTAAATCAGTCCGTTATTAACTTTTATTTGAAAACCGCCACTCTTTCTATAAATAGGCCTGGCCAAGCAACGGTGGATGAGAAATTGACCCAAATACATCGAGATGAGCTTTTCTTTAATCTGTGCTCATCAAAAGAACCTTATCATTGGAATAACGTTTTTTTTTATACATTGATCCACAATTACTAATAATGTATGGTTGGCAAAGGCTTTGTGTGTGTGTGGGGGTCTCCTCGTTTGATGCAAGTCAGAATTGATTTAGTCTGTTGAAGTCAGCTGATTTAACAACTACAGAAGCCCGAAACAGATCTTAGAGGATTTAAATGGTGCGACATCGTCATGGCAGCTTGATTGCTTGCTTTGATGCACTTTACCCTTTCATGTCGGGTTAAAGACATGTTCCGGTACTTTGGCGGCTAAGTATTTTTTTTAAACCTCCCACGTTGGGCTGGAGTGGTCAATGTGTCGTTCACACATGCATAATCTATAAGCAGAATTACCGTTTTACCTCAATTAGCAACAAAATCCCTAGTTTGAAAGCGACGGTTTTCAGGAAGCTGTGCGGAACCATTTTCCCCTACATTTACCCCCACGTGGGCCAGCCCAATATCAATTTGAGTTTCCGCGAGAGAGCAATGACGTGGTGCACATATGTGGTGCACATATGTGGTGCACATTGTGGTGCAGTGTGCAATTTTTGGGGACCACTTTTGGCTCGTGGGCACTACTTTCAGAACTACTGGCTAAAAGGTATACAAAAGTAGCGGAGAATCTCTTTAAGGCCGACACAATCAGCAATTGCTGATTGTGACTGATGATAAAACATGTGAAACCTCAAGCCGAAGTAACAAAGCCACAGCCATCCCCTTTCCTCTGTCGACTGGAATTGAAACACAACCCAGGAATGCTGTTCTTATCCATCTCGCCTGGGAACTACATTTCAGATCCACTTCCTGTTTTGTCAAACATGGAACGTTTTGGGAGAAGAGAAGAAGAAGTTTTTTAAAAAACACAGAGCATTACTCTGAAAAATGTCAGGGTGTTAATCAGATTTCCTCTCAGCCCTGGCAAAACTGAAACCTGGGACTAGTCTGGACCTCTAGGGAGTCGACAGCTGCCCTCTAATCCAGAAACGAGGAGTTAGCGGAACAACCTGGCAATTAGTTTGTTGCTAGAATTGGAAGGACATAGTGCATTCCTGCCCTGGGAAGCCTCTCACTCCAAAATGCCTAATTCTGGAGCACTTGGCGCAGCAAGTAGAAAACATTAGCAGGGTGTCAACCTCATTTCCCACGTACTAGTCTAAATCTTCCATGAAATACAAAAAGAGAGTACGAAAAGAGGAGACCATCAAAGCAAACATGTGCTCCCCTTTGACATGATAAAGAAAACAGGTTTTCACATAGCAAATAGGAATGTGAACGAGAGGAACGGAGTGATGGGGAGAGTTAGAAAAATAGAAAGAGGCCTTTCCCTCCTGCTGCTGCAGAAGGCTTCAGCTCAAAACCAAAAACCAATTTGGGTGTGCTTTGCCTCCCTTGCAGCCTTGTGAGTTCTGTGGGCCTCTATCGTAATGGCTGTGGAACCGTTTTAGGAGATCAAAGCACTAACACCCCTGAGGCACTGAGAGGCACCAGGCACCAGCCTCCTCCTCAAACGCACATCCTTCGCCCCCCCCCAGGAGCTTTCAGAAAGAGTAGAACTTTGGCAACTCTGCAAATGTAGCCTACCATGTGCAGCATCCCAAAAAAAGCAAACAAACGTAAAACAGCAGCTCTCCGTAGCTACAGCCTGAAGTCGCAGTAGCAACCGTCTCTCTCTCTCCTCCTGGCTGCAGTACTGTGTGACAGAAATAATTGAGGGGGGAAGGTGGAGAGAGGTTAATTAAGCTCTCCCAACATTGGCCTGACCTTTTCCGCTTTAGCGCAAATCGTTTCAGCACAGTTTTGGACATTTTTTTAAATGAAAGCCTTTAAATAATTTATCTAACTTATTTCCCGGAAGGCCCTTCATTAGTGATCGTGTGTGACATTCTCCCCGCATCGCCTCACATCCTTCTAAGAATATCATTGTCGATTTCCCGCTGTCATTTTTTATTTCTTCGACGTGGGCTACATTAAAGATGAAGAACGGTCCGACGGTCGCCGACATATAGGGCTGTGAAGTGATGGAGGTCCTCACATGAGACCTGTTTCGGCTGTACCGCAAACGGGAATTGGAATCCTTTAATCTTCAGACACGATGACAAAAACCCAACCGTCACAAAGACAGCAGAGAAAAAACAAGGCAGGAGATCCATGCAAATGGATTAAATCGGCAACTCGTTATTCCTGTCTGTGTAGATGGGTAAATCCGCAACACACGTTTCGTTGTGGTGAAAATGGTGTGAATTGAAAGGAAAGTGCTGCCTTTTTATTCCGTCCAAGCGTCGAGCTGATCCAAAGGGCTTTCCAGATGGTGGCAGGGGCGTGGAGGAAAGGCAGGTGTAATCTGTATGCAGGTGTAATCTGTATGAATTCACCTTATCTCCGCAGGAGCTGGGATTGATCATATTGACTCCTGTTTCATTGCTGCTTGGTTGTGATGAAGACGGATTCTGCCTGTGAGTTATACAAGACTGCATTAGCTAGCATGGCGGCCTAGCTGCGTATGGATGTACTGAGTGGCGAGGAAGCTCAATTACAGATTCACCAGCATAGGGAGGAAATCCAAGCTATTCACTTATCACCCTGCATCGGGAAGAACCACACACGCTCACACTGAGTCGTCAAACATGACATACCAGAAGCACGTGAAACCTTATCAAAACGCAGTTTCCACAGGTGACGCGATTGAAAGGAAGGAAAGAAAAACAGGAAAGAAAAAATATCAAAGTTGTTCAGGAAGCGGAGGGATTTAATTCCATGTGAAATAGTGTTCATCAGCTCGTTCTGCAGACGAAATGGTGGGAAATAAGAGACGGCGGCCGCTCTCGCTGTCGCACAAAGCGGGGCGTCCCATAGAGAGAGCAGTAGTAAGACAATATCCTCTCATCTCAGACAGTTTAATAACGCATATCCTGTTTCCATGGCAGGGAGCTTCTGGAGGAATCTCCTTTGATCAAGCCGGATTTTCTGAAAGTTTTGGAGCGTCACTTGATGTCAATCCCGTAAACCTGTGCAGTTCAGGCATTCTCTTTGCTCCAAAGATCTGTCACTTCAAATCCAAATACTTTTCGCAGTTTGAGGAGTTTGGGGGGGGGGGGGTTCTGCAGACTCCACTGTCATTGACCATCTGTAAAGGAAGGTTCCTATCTCATCGTTCCTTTCCTCCATTGTTAAATTTAGCCTGTGTTTGAAAGCAACTGAGGCCACAGGTTCAATTGAAAAAATCCAAACAGCAGTGCCACATGCCAGATATGGGCAGCACTATGAAAATTTCATTAAGATCATTACTCAAGAAGTGTTTTCACGCTCTTACTAAATCTATTCCTACTTCACTTCTACCTCTTTCATTCTCTCTCCTCGCTTACACTCACTGTGAAATTCTTTATCACTTGGAAACAAGAGTGTATTTCTGCCGGCATCTGGCCCAGATGCACTTTGCCTTGCGCGAGGGATGAGTGGAACAAGAACCGGGCCAGGCTGGCACAGCAGAAGTCTCCTGCTGGCTCTGCTGGCCGTCTGTCACCAAGTCAGATGGATGCTACAAGAGATAATTGGGAGGGACTGCTTCATTAACTTTCAGGGTCCAGGCCTGTGTCTAGCGCTGTAGCCTTTTGGTCCCCTGCATCCCTCCCTGACTGCCTGTCTGTCTGTCTATTTTGGCTTGAGCATGCAGCCACAGCAGACGACGAGGGGACAAGGCAGATACATATCCTCTCTCTCTCTTTCTCATGTGGGGGATAGGATCGAATTTCGGAGACAGGTGTCAGACACAGTCAACAGGGAGATGAATCTAGCGCAAACGTGTGTGTGTGTGTGTGTGTGTGTGTGTGTGTGTGTGTGTGTGTGTGTGTGTGTGTGTGTGTGTGTGTGTGTGTGTGTGTGTGTGTGTGTGTGTGTGTGTGTGTGTGTGTGTGTGTGTGTGTGTGTGTGTGTGTGTGTAAGAATATGTGAATGTTTGTGTGTTATCTGTTGCAACTGACTCATTTTCGCCTCAGAGGTTAGCTTAGTAGTATAATTTGGCAGCCTGAGACTGTAATGCGGTGAAGACGCGGACTCAGAATAGCTGCTAACAACGTTCAAGCAGCTAATGAGCTTTGAAATTAAACCCACTTACTAAACCATGAACAAAAGCCCTTTTAATGCACTCGAAACACAATGCCAGTTGTGCTAAGCTTCTCTAGGAGAGACAAATAAAGACTTAGAAAATACAAATCCCAGAATTCCACACTTTTTTTTAAATGTGGGTTTTTATATAATTTCCTGTTCTCGGAACTTCTTAGCAGGGCTCTTTTGTTTTAGGCGGGTACCGAGTGTTTGGAGCGTTCCGCTTGTAACAAAACCTGTATGTGCTGTCTGACGCTGGCTCGTGTAACCACAATTTTTCACGGTTCTGGCGAATAGCTAAAGACATGAGTGGAAGAGAAATTACATTTTTGTTCCTGGCAGCAAAGTGGGCACACCCAGGAGTGACTCGGTAACGGATTGGATTTAAATCAGTTTGGATAACAGAAAAACAAACCAGATGGAGAGTTTCTATCCAACACGGGAATACAGGAAATGGATTTAAACTGCCCACACACTCCCTCTCCACCCTTGTTTTCCCACAATCCCTTTCCTCTCTACTCTCCCGTCACATACCTTCCACAAACCCAGTGCCATTTGTTTCATTCCATTTCCATACTTTAGTTATCCCTCTGCGTTTATAGACTTGTTTTTATTACGATCTGGGCACTGGGTCGAGAGCAAAAAAACCTAAACGAAGAGAAAATCAAATGCAAAGATGGCCGGCCAGAGCGATTACAATACTTGAGTGTAATCCTGTTGGTACAGCTGTTGCGATGCATAATCAATGTACCTCGCTTGCCTCTCCAGTTCGCAGCAACTTCCCCAGAACTAATTGCCCAGATATTTCATGTGAACTGCTCAGCCGCTTCTACCACCGAACACCGGGCTAGAACAGAAGCAGGAACATTTTGGGGCATCTCATTACCCAGATGCTTCTTTTTCTTCTTCGTCTCCTCGGGGGAAATATAACTCTTTTTTTTGCAACAGTGTTACCTCACCACGCTCCCACTGTTTTCGTTTGTGTGTTTGTGTAAATGGCACACTTGTTGATTCGACTCTTCATCTACCTTTGCCGCTCCCTCAAGGGACGAGGCCAGTCATCTTCCCCCTCCAGCCAGTCTTTCATTTGCACATGACATCCAGTTACATATCACCGTTGTTGCTTTTATTCCATTCATTAATAATGCATTTTTGTCAAGCGACTAATGTAAAGCCGCCTAATCCTTTTTCACGAGAAGAGACTAGCGTTTGTCAGGAGTATGTTTGTTTTTAATTCATCTTGCAGTGTCATCAATATGCACAATGTGTTTTTTGTCATGGGCTCTTTTGTCTGGGAGACACTCCGGCAAATTTTCACACAAGTAGTATCCTGAAGGAGTACGCTGCTTTTAACCTGATAAGCTCATTAAAATTCCCTGCTAATTACCAGAGGCCATGTTTGGCTGTAACGAGATGAGTGGAATAACACTAGAGCCTGGTGGTGCAACAGGCTGGCCTACCCCCAGCATCCTGCCTTAGTAAGAGAGGGAGGATGGAGGATGAGAGAGAGAGGGAAAGAGAGAGAGAGAGAAAATGGTTGAGCGGGAGAGAACGAGAGAGAGAGAGAGAGAGAGAGAGAGAGAGAGAGAGAGAGAGAGAGAGAGAGAGAGAGAGAGAGAGAGAGAGAGAGAGAGAGAGAAATAAAATGGGTGAGCGAGAGAGATATAGAGAGAAAATGGGTGAGGGAGAGAGATATAGAGAGAAAATGGGTGAGGGAGAGGGAGAGAGGGCGAAAGCAGGAGGGAAAGAAAGGGGGTAGTAGAGAAACAGGGAAAGGATAGGGGGAAGACATTGTAAATTAGCCTGCCCGCCTCTCGTTTTCTCTGCCTTGTCGAGGCTAAACCGAGGGCAGCAGGGAGTGGGGCCCGATATGTCAGAATCTCCGTGGCAACCAATCCCTCAGCTTCCCCGTCTGCAAACACACACGCACACTCAAACACACACAGTCACACGTGGCACCCTGTCGCGTTCGGAATGACTCGTCGTTTGCATCCCGGGCCAGATTGGATCTGAGCCAGCCCCTGGAAAATTTATAGCAGGGCCTCTGAAAGAGTCAAGTTTCCTTTTTTCACACGTTCAAAACTAGCATTGCTTTTCTCTTCCCACCCTTTTTTGTTTCCCCCTCTCTGTCTGGGAATCTATTTATCTCGCTGTTGTTGTGGCTTAGGCTACAGTGCACACATTGAATAGCTTCTCCTTGTCCCATTCTCTGTGTGTAGGTTCCCTTCTGTGTCGGAGCACTCGGAATGGGAAAACACTCATTCAGGAGCAGTCTGCCTTGTCGATTTGATGTGTAGGCCACGTTTCTCAATTGGTACTTTTCCATAGCAGGCCTATGTGAGAATGCCATGTCTACCAGTCTGTGGCAATATAAACCTTATTCTTCTGACACTACAATACGGGGAACATTGCACGAACATTGTATGAACAGCGCCACAGAACACCAAGCATTCTGTGAGCTGGCTCCAATTTTCCAGTCTGCAGTCATCATGCAGGCTTTGGTTTGGGCCAGATAACCCCAGAGCCATTCCTCATGGAGCCGTTGTCAGCCTGTTAACTTGTTTATGTTTGTGCGTGCGTCTTTGTGTGTGTGCAAGTGTGTGTTTGTTTGTTTGTTTGTGTGTGTGTGCGTCTGCGTGCGCGTAAGCGGTGTGTGTTTGATGCCCGGGCTCTGTGTTGCCCCTAGGTAGCAGCTGGTGGGTGGGCTGAACGGAGGAGAGAGAGAGAGAGAGAGAGAGGAGACGAGTGGGCTGGCAGGGCTACCTACCCTGGGATCTGTAGCTGCGGGCACATGCCGCGGTTTGGCACAGTATTCTGATCCGGAGCCTGGGTGTGTGTTTTGCAGTGTGTACGTGGTCCCTGGATCCCCAATGGGCTGGGCTCTTGTTGCACTGTAGGGATGCTATAGGTGAGAGTGGCTGGGGTGTGTGTGTGTGTGTGTGTGTGTGTGTGTGTGTGTGTGTGTGTGTGTGTGTGTGTGTGTGTGTGTGTGTGTGTGTGTGTGTGTGTGTGTGTGTGTGTGTGTGTGTGTGTGTGTGTGTGTGTGTGTGTGTGTGAAACTACAAAGCAGTGTTTGCTTGGAAGCGGTGGCGCTCGGCCTGTTAGGCGAGAGATGGTCACATCCACTGGGATGCCACTTAATTGGGCCCCTGTCAATGTTTGGCTGTCTTTCACTCCATCCCCCTCTCTGCATATCTCTCTCTCTCGCTCCCTCTGGCTCCTCTGTAATCTCTCCCTCCCGATCTGCTCTACAGAGGGTAGCCACGGGGATCGATCGGCGGCCGCACCCCCGCATCCTCCCGGCACCCCGTGGGCGCCAAATAGTGTACTGAGAAAAATATATAAATGCAACAATTTCAACGTTACAGTTCATCTAAGGAAGTCAGTCAACTGAAATACATGTCTTGTAGATGTATTATCATGGCCAATTTGTGCACAAAATACGAGAAAAACAAGCTTTGATATAGTGGACGCATAAGCACATACACGCATGCACACGAACACACACATTCACAGGCACAGGTGGCTGCTTGTACATGCAGTACAGTACAGTACACGCATGTACAAATAACCACACACACTAACCTACACACTGTACATGCACACATTATGTATGTACACAAATCATGTCTACTCATGCACATTCATTTACACACACACTGGCATAGACACTCACTCTCAGATACATGCATTTGGTTCAGCAAAGGGGCTGGTTTCACAGATCTGAATTCTAAACCAACATCGCTGCTGTAGCTCTTTGGGTGTCGTAAAAATGACATCACCGCTACTTCACAGAAAGCTTGCCAAACCGGACTAGAGCCCTTTAGAACCCATCTTGCCTGTTGGCATTGCTCTCTGTGCATGCAATAGAGGTGGTTCAGTGAACTACGCTCACGTCGTCAGTTCCAAGACCCGAAGATGTGCGTTAGCTCCCAGAGCTAACCTAGGTTTTTAGCTCAGGGGGGGGTAACACGTAGTCCACTAACACCCAGCCAGTACCGTGCAGTGACCAACCAGGCAGCTACCGGAGGGTGTGACTAGCCCCCCCCGGGGGGGGGTGGGGGGTAGCTAAGGGACCTGATTGATGCCGTTGACTAGATATTTATTATGAATGCATTTCTCATCCATCGGAGAGGGGCCCCTGCCATTAATCTGCATGGCCCTGGCAGCGGCCTGCCATCTTCCCAGCCTGCTATTTATGACCCTCTTTTGGCCACCGAGCAGCATCCAATTTACACGCCGCCGCAAATCACACCCCCAACTTTGGCACGCCGGCGTCAGAATTGTAGGGGCCACGAGAGTGTGAGACACAGGCGATGTTGTGCAGCAGGAGGATGTGGAGGGAGACAAGTAGAGATATGGACTTTTGAGGACTTGTTTTTACCAGACAGGTCACACCTGTAGGTAAAAAGGTGGCTGATTTGTTTGGGCTACGGTAAATTGTCAGGTTTGGGTAGTCTCGTATCATTTTCCTCTGAATGGTATCATTCATGTGCTTCTCCAGAGAAAACTCATGCCCTGCTACAACTCGTTCCCTGCGACATGTCGCGCCACCATTTTGTTTTTAATGTTTACCTTTGTTGCCTGAAGACAGCATTCCTGCTCTGCTAGTCAACATCACATCTCTACTCTCACAACCACTGTCTACGCCCCATTGTGGGGCCACAGAGAGACTTGTGACAATCTGAACCCTGACAACAACAAAAAACACGTTCTTCTCAGAATCCCTCTTTCCCAGCATGCATTTGGCCCAATTACAGTGCATGAGGTTTCACCCTGTCACGCCCTGACCTTAGAGAGCTTTTTATGTCTCTATTTTGGTTTGGTCAGGGTCAGCTGTCCCTGATTGAGAACCACACCCGGCCAAAACAAAGAAATACAACACATAGAAAAAGGAACATAGAATGCCCACCCAAATCACACCCTGACCAAACCAAAATAGAGACATAAAAAGCTCTCTAAGGTCAGGGCGTGATTTGGGTGGGCATTCTATGTTCCTATTTCTATGTTTTGTATTCCTTTGTTTTGGCCGGGTGTGGTTCTCAATCAGGGACAGCTGACTATCGTTGTCTCTGATTGGGAACCATACTTAGGTAGCTTTTCCCCACCTATGCTTGGTGGGTAGTTATTTTCTGTTTAGTGTTTTCTGGAATGTTTTGGTTTCGTTTATTCTCTTTGATTTTTTGTTATAGTAGTGTTCAGTTTAAATAAAAAGTCATGAACACTTACCACGCTGCGCTTTGGTCCGATTCCTCCTCTTCAGACGACGACACCCGTTACACACCCTCAATTATATAGAGAATATATATATGTAGTCTGGCCCCTAATGAAAATGGAGGCGAGTGCTGAGGCCCAGTCTGCATCTCAATTGGCACCCTATTCCCTATATGGTGCTATCACGCCCTGACCTTTAGATTGATTTGTATGTTTCTATTTTTTGTTTGGTCAGGGTGTGATGTGGGTTGGCATTCTATGTTTGTATGTCTAGGTTTTGTATTTCTATGTTTTGGCCAGGTATGGTTCTCAATCACGGACAGCTGTCTTTCGTGGTCTCTGATTGAGAACCATACTTAGGTAGCCTGTTTTCCCACTGTTAGTTGTGGGTGGTTATTTTCTGCACTTTGCAGAACTGTTTCGGCTATTCTTTTTGTTATTTTGTATTCAGTGTTCAGTCAGTTAAGCTAATAAAGATGAACACGTACCCCGCTGCATTTTGGTCCAATGACTCCTCTTCTTCTTCTTCTGACAAAAGCCGTGACAGGTGCACTACTTTTGACCAGAGCCCTATGGGACTTGGTCAAAAGAAGTGCATTATCAAGGAAATAGGGTCCCATTTGGGACACCGTCCCAATTTCCCATTGTGACGCAGAAGAAGTCCCCTATAAAATGGGAGCCAAAGGAGATTATTTGTACAAAATCAAACAAGTCATGTATTAATTATCTGGAAACATGTTATATGTTGGCGTAGTTGTTTCCAGAGAGCAGAATGTTGGTTGCCAACATGAAGTCACCTGCCTGCATTACGTACTTGAAGGTGGGCTTTGAGTTCCACTTCCAAAGGCTGTGACCATGCGGGCAAAACTGAGCTGCGGAGAAAGTGGACAGGACATGAATATTCAATTAACCCAAAATGTTGCCAACATGACAGAAACCATTCGCACAATTCAAGTCAAGCAAAAAGCAATAGAGGCATTCCACTGAGATGTTAGAACATAGGCTGAAGTCTAAACAGGATAAATACACTGAACAAAAATGTAAACAGAACAATTTCAAAGATTATACTGAGTTACAGTTCATATAAGGACATCAATTGAAAAAAATAATTAGTCCCTAATCTATGGATTTCACATGACTGGGAATACAGATATGCATCTGTTGGTCAAAGATACGCTACATGACCAAAAGTCAGATGGACACCTGCATTAATTTTCTATAACAGCCTCCACTCTTCTTGGAATGCTTTCCATTAGATGTTGGAATATTGCTGCAGGGACTTGCTTCCATTCAGCCACAAGAGCGATTAGACCTGGCTCGAAGTCGGCTTTCCAAATCATCCCAGAGGTGGTCGATGGGGTTGAGGTCAGGGCTCTGTGCAAGCCAGTCAAGTTCTTCCACACCGATTTCGACAAACCATTTCTGTATGGACTTCACTTTGTGCATGGGGGCAATGTTATGCTGAAACAGGTGTCTTCCCCAAACTGTTGCCACAAAGTTGGAGGCACGAAATCATCTAGAATGTCATTGCATGTTGTAGCGTTAATATTTCCCTTCACTGGAACTATGGGGCCTAGCCCGAACCATGAAAAACAGCTCCAGACCATTATTCCACCTCCACCAAACTTGGCACTATACATTGGGGCAGGTAGCGTTCTCCTTGTATCCGTCAAACCCAGATTTGTCCGTTGGACTTCCAGATGGTAGAGCGTCACTCAAAAGAATGCGTTTCCACTGCTCCAGAGACCAATGGCGATGAGCTTTACACCACTACAGCCGACGCTTGGCATTGCACATGGTGATCTTACGTTTAACTGCGGCTGCTTGGCCATGGACACCCATTTCAAGAAACTCCTGACGAACAGTTATTGTGCTGACGTTGCTTCCAGAGGCAGTATGGAACTCAGTAGTGAGTGTTGCAACTGAGGATAGACGATTTTTACCCGCTATGCACTTCAGCACACGGCGGTCCCGTTCTGTGAGCTTGCGTGGATTATCACTTCGCGTCTGAGTTGTTGTTGCTACTAGATGTTTCCACTTCACAATACAGCTCTTACAGTTGACTGGGGCAGCTCTAGCAGGGCATACATTTTACGAACTGGCTTGTTGGAAAGGTGGCATCTTATGACGGTGCCACGCTGAAAGTCACTAAGCTCTTCAGTAAGGCCATTCTACAGCAAATGTTTGTCTATGGAGATTGCATGGCTGTGTGCTCGATTTTATAGACCTGTCAGCAACAAGTGTGGCTGAAATAGTCGAATCCACTCATTTGAAGGGGGGTCCACATATTGTTGTATTTAAAGTGTACCTTAAAAAAAGGTAGTGGCGTTGATCAGAAAACCAGTTAGTATCTGGTGTGACAACCATTTGCCTCATGTAACACGACACATCTCCTTCGCATAGAGTTTATCAGGCTGTTGATTGTGGCCTGTGGAATGTTGTCCCACTCCTCTTCAATGGCTGTGCCAAATTCTCTAAAACAACATTGGAGGTGGCATATGGTAGAGACATGAACATTCAATTCTCTGGCAACAGCTCTGGTGGACATTCCTGCGGTCAGCATGCCAATTGCACACTCCCTCAAAACATGAGACATCTGTGGCATTGTGTTGTGTGGACCAATACTTGACATGTTGCGTTCACATTTTTGTTCAGTGTATATCATTTCTAGGCAAAAGTTGGGCTGTAGGAACATCTCACCCCTTCCAAAATGGCCACTGTTCCCATGGAGGTCAACTTTGAGCTCAAACGGTTGGAAAGCCATCACACTCTACACCAGTCTAATGGTGTTTGTATGTGCATTTGTGTATAGGAAGTTGAAGAAATGCAGCAAGCTGCCTCAAGTTATCGTCGTAGGTGATCGACGCATGCTGGCCAACACTGTCAAATTGACAGATTTCTCACTGGTGCCCTGGAAAAGACGGCACATCCAGTTCTGGAGACTGCACACTCCACTGCATCATGCATGGATTCATCCAGCCCCAATGACAGGAAGCGTCTCTATGCATGGTGGATTCTGAAGTGCACCGCCAGTTCTGTGTTGACAAAGGCAACCGATAGTTATGAAGACACTGTCTCATCGAATCGTATTTGTATGGAAGCTGTTGTCCACCTGGGACAAAAATAGAAACTCACACTGACAGTTAACACACAAAAAGAGGGGGACAATAACCAGCATCGGAGCGGTCGTCCTCGGGTTCCCAATCCTCATCGAAAGTCTCCCACTAGCTTTCAGAAGGCACCCAGGGCTCGTCTTCGCAGTCCAAACTGTAAAACATACAGTAACACAGTACATGCAGTTGTAAATGACAACTATAGGTAGATTTCTCTCATCTCTCATCATACTTACACACGGTTCATTAGATTATTGGCCTCATCGTCATCTACAATCCCAGGGTCCTCACAAATGGTCATGTTTGTCATGCTAAAAATGAAAAAGTTACCCAAGATGAAGATGTTATCACTCTGAAGTTCAAAGTAAAATACAACACCCAAAGTAAACCCATAAAACTATTCCAACCGTTTTTCTAAAGCTTGATTGCATTGCATTGCTCATCGAACACTTAGACTCCAGGCACCAGGAACTTATCTTCTCTGTAAGGGGAGAGGGGAGTTTCAAAATGCTTTCCGTTTCAGTTTAATGTCTCCAGTCATTCAACACAATGTCCTGTTACAGTCTAATACTAAGTACATGTGTAGCGTTTGGCCTAAGGCTGTCAACATCTCAGCCAGACAGTTCAAATGGGGGGGAAAACAAGGTAATAATATTTCTGTGCAGTAGGATAATCTATTGTGATAGTGTGTCATCAATACTCAAAGTAAATTACGGATAGCTCATTTTCTTAAACAGCTTACCTTCATACATGCCTGGCATTATAATATTACTTGTTTATTATATTATAAAGTTAAATATATTTGTTATTGGCCAGCGAGGGGAAATACAATGATGGCGTGGACAACATGGACAAAAATACATAGCCTACGTTAGCTAGATAGCTATGTGCTTAACAATCTGATTCTGCTCTAATACTTGACAACGGTGGGTCTGGAAACACAGGCTTGCCATGCGTTGACGTAGATTTATTCCTTAACTGAAAAATTATATTTTCTGTTCAAAGATTTTCTAGAGCTTTGACGTGAAGTAATGAAGCCCAGTTCAGATATAACAGAGACGAGACCAGACAAAACTAGCTCGTTTTAGAATGTTGTGTTGTACAACAGATTATTAAAGACAGGGCATTCAGATAAACAACATGAGGTGTGAAGTTGAGAACGTTTCCATTCTAATGGTGCCTCTTTACAATTCCGTGATGAAACTTTGAAACAAAGTTGCGACTTGTTGAAGCAAACGAGTGTCATGAAATAGGGTACACTTTTTGGCTTGTCAGATACAAACAAATGCTGCGGTCATCTAAGCTACGAGCTAACGGGCTCTATCGCTTTCCCTTTTTTGCCTGTCTGCTCTTCAAAGTTATGTTTCTTTGGCTTAGATATTTTTAATATTTAATTCTTTGTCTCGTTCGTCGTAATGATTGGACCAAGGCGCAGCGTGAATAGAGTTCCACATGTTTTTTTAATGAACTGAAACTCACCAACAAAACATATACATGACGCTACATGTGTGCACTCAGGCAACTCAATGTAGACAAAATCCCACGAAACACAAAGGGGAAATGGCTGCCTAAATATGATCCCCAATCAGAGACAATGATAAACAGCCAACATCGAAATACAAAAAACCTAGATGACCCACCCAAGCCACTATCACGCCCCAACCAACACAGAGAATAAACAGCTTACTATGTTCAGTGCGTAACATTCTTATTTAGAATGATGGCCTACCAAAAGGCAAAAGGCCTCCTGTGGGGCCTGGGATTTAAAAAAAAGAAATAAACACAATATAAATATAGGACCAAACACATGAGAGAGAACACAACACAACATGAAGAGAGACCTAAGACAACAACATAGCAAGGCAGCAACACATGACAACACAGGAATACAATACATGCAACATTTATGTTACAGTTAAAGTCGGAAGTTTACATACACCTTAGCCAAATACATTTAAACTCCATTTTTAAACATTCCTGACATTTAGTCCTAGTAAAACCTCCCTGTCTAAGGTCAGTTAGGATCACCACTTCATTTTAAGAATGTGAAATGTCAGAATAAATTATTTACTTCAGCTTTGATTTCTTTCATCACATGTCCAGTGGGTCAGAAGTTTACATACACTCAGTTAGTATTTGGTAGCATTGCCTTTAAATTGTTTAACTTGGGTCAAACGTTTTGGGTAGCCTTCCACAAGCTTCCCACAATATGTTGGGTAAATTTTGGCCCATTCCTCTTGACAGAGCTGATGTAACTCAGTCGGGTTTGCAGGAGTCATTTCTTTTTTTCAGTTCTGCCCACAAATTTCCTATAGGATTGAAGTCAAGGGCTTTGTGATGGCCACTCCACTACCTTGACTTTGTTGTCCTTTAGTCATTTTGCCACAACTTTGGAAGTATGCTTGGGGTCATTGTTCATTTGGAAGACCCATTTGCGACCAAGATTTAACTTCCTGACTGATGTCTTGAGATGTTGCTCCAATATATCCACATAATTTTCCTTTCCTCATGATGCCATCTATTTTGTGAAGTGCACCAGTACCTCCTTCAGCAAAGCACCGCCACAACATGATGCTGCCACTCCCGTGCTTCACAGTTGGGATGGTGTTCATCGGCTTGCAAGCCTCCCCCTTTGTCCTCCAAACATGACGATGGTCATTGTGGCCAAACAGTTATATTTTTGTTTCATCAGACCAGAGGATATTTCTCCAAAAAGTAAGCTCTTTGTCCCCATGTGCAGTTGCAAACCGTAGTCTGGCTTTTTTATGGTGGTTTTGGAGCAGTAGCTTCCTCCTTGCTGAACGGCCTTTCAGATTACGTCGATAAAGGACTCGTTTTACTGTGGATATAGATACTTTGTATCTATTTCCTCCAGCATCTTCACAAGGTCCTTTGCTGTTGTTCTGGGATTGATTTTCACTTTTCGCTCCAAAGTACGCTCATCTCTAGGAGACAGAACGTGTCTCCTTCCTGAGCGGTATGATGGCTGCGTGGTCCCATGGTGTTTATACTTGCATACTATTGTTTGTACAGATGAACGTGGTACCTTCAGGCGTTTGGAAATTGCTCCCAAGGATGAACCAGACTTGTGGAGGTCTACAGTTTTTTTCTGAGGTCTTGGCTGATTTCTTTTCCCATGATGTCAAGCAAAGAGGCACTGAGTTTGAAGGTAGGCCTTGAAATACATTCACATGTACACCTCCAATTGACTAAAGCCATGACATCATTTTCTAGAATTTTCCAAGCTGTTTAAAGGCACAGTCAATTTAGTGTATGTAAACTTCTGACCCACTGGGATTGTGATACAGTGAATTATATGTGAAATAATCTGTCTGTAAACAATTGTTGGAAAAATGACTTGTGTCATGCACAAAGTAGATGTCCTAACCGACTTGCCAGACATTTGTGGAGTGGTTGAAAACGAGTATTAATGACTCCAACCTAAGTTTATGTAAACTTTCAACTCCAACTGTATGTCTACATGTTACCCACTCAGATAAGTCAGATATTGCAATAATATTTTGTGAATATTGTATGTGTATTTGCTGCCATATGTATTACTTACAAGTTCCAGAACATACAGTATATGAATCTTGTTAAATTCTTATATATATTTTCCAAATGGGAAGGCTAATCTATTTTCATTTGGAGAGGCACTACTTTTCCTACTGATTGCCGGGGATGCTGTGCTTTGACAAAGAACTTGCTTACCTGAAGAGAGATTTTCTCAATTGAAGAAGCATTATGCCTAGGTTGATTAATGGATGTGGAGTAAAATGAAAGTTGTGGAAACAGGCTTTCTCCTGGCATACACTTAAAGAAAATGTGTTGGTAGATTCCTGTGTATGTATGGCTAGTACAGGTCTTACTCTACAGTCGTGGCCAAAAGTTTTGAGAATTACACAAATATACATTTTCACAAAGTTTGCTGCTTCAGTGTCTTTAGATATTTTTGTCAGATATTACTATGGAATACTGAAGTATAATTACAAGCATTTCATACGTGTCAAAGGTTTTTATTGACAATTACATGAAGTTGATGCAAAGAGTCAATATTTGCAGTGTTGACCCTTCTTTTTCAAGACCTCTGCAATCCGCCCTGGCATGCTGTCAATTAACTTCTGGGCCACATCCTGACTTATGGCAGCCCATTCTTGCATAATCAATGCTTGGAATTTGTCAGAATTTGTGGGTTTTTGTTTGTCCACCCGCCTCTTGAGGATTGACCACACGTTCTCAATGGGATTAAGGTCTGGGGAGTTTCCTGGCCATGGACCCAAAATATCGATGTTTTGTTCCCGGGGACACTTAGTTATCACCTAGTTAGTTGCCTTATGGCAAGGTGCTCCATCATGCTGGAAAAGGCATTGTTCGTCAACCAAACTGTTCCTGGATGGTTGGGAGAAGTTGCTCTCGGAGGATGTGTTGGTACCATTCTTTATTCATGACTGTGTCCTTAGACAAAATTGTGAATGAGCCCACTCCTTTGGCTGAGAAGCAACCCCACACATAAATTGTTTCAGTATGCTTTACTGTTGTCATGACACAGGACTGATGGTAGCGCTCACCTTGTCTTCTCCGGACAAGCTTTTTTCCGGATGCCCAAAACAATCGGAAAGGGGATTCATCAGAGAAAATGACTTTACCCCAGGCCTCTGCAGTCCAGTACCTTTTGCAGAATATCAGTCTGTCCCTGATGTTTTTCCTGGAGAGAAGTGGCTTCTTTGCTGCCCTTCTTGACACCAGGCCATCCTCCAAAAGTTTTCGCCTCACTATGCGTGCAGATGCACTCACACCTGCCTGCTGCCATTCCTGAGCAAGCTCTGTCCTAGCGCTTGCTGGACTTTCTTGGGCGCCCTGAAGCCTTCTTCACAGTTCTTAATGATCCGATTCAGTTGTTAATGATCCGATAAATGGTTGATTGAGGTGCAATCTTACTGGCAGCAATATCCTTGCCTGAAAAGCACTTTTGTGCAAAGCAATGATGACGGCACGTGTTTCCTTGCAGGTAACCATGGTTGACAGAGGATGAACAATGATTCCAAGCACCACCCTCCCTCCAGTCAATTATTCAATCTCAATCAGCATGACAGAGTTATCTCCAGCCTCGTCCTCGTCATCACTCACACCTGTGTTAACGAGAGAATCACTATAACAGGGCTGAAATGCAGTGGAACTGTTTTTGGAGGATTCAGTTCATTTGCATGGCAAAGAGGGACTTTGCAATTAATTGCAATTCATCTGATCACTCTTCATAACATTCTGGAGTATATGCAAATTGCCATCATACAAACTGAGGCAGCATACTTTGTGAAAATGTATATTTGTGTCGTTCTCAAAACTTTGGCCACGTGTAACGTTCTGGGTGTCGTGAGTGGGAAGTCAGGCGCAGGAAACAAAGAGTTCAATATGGTGCTCTTTTAATGCACACACGGTGAACAACGGCCACCCCATGAAACACCGGGTGCTCAAAACAAATGCCCCAGACACGGGGGCCGAAAACTGTCCAGCAAACTCCACGAACATAAACCAACACGTTTGTCTACACCAAACACAAAGGTTACAATAATTAATCGCGCACAAAGAAATGGGCGGGCCGGCTGATTAATAAAGCCCAACTAATTACAACAAACTGAAAACAGGTGTAACCAATAAACACATAAGGAGGGGGAGGAAAGAATCAGTGGCAGCTAGTAGGCCGGCGACGATGACCACTGAGCGCCACCCGAAGGGGAGCCACCTTCGGTCGGAGTCGTGACACCACGACTGTAGTGGTGTATTACAGAGACCCGTCTCTGTCTAATACATTCACAGTCTCACAAGATTTTACAGACATGCACGCACACACCCACCCTCGCACACACATGCTAAGGCACATATTCCCTTATGGGCTCGATTCGGTCTTAAGTAGCAACATTTGAAATTGTGTTTTTTTACATTGGATAAAAGTATAGACTCAAAGCTAGAAAATGGTATACATACACTACAGTTGAGGAACAATGGGAAAGTAATTCTGCTTTAAAAGTTGATAAACTTGTAACTTGTCACTTTTGAGAAAATAGACCTTGAATGTTTTGGTACCTACTGTAGAGCTCTTCTTTGTCTACACCTATTCAGCATCGTTCACACCCATTTAGGCTTTAGCCCCATCCATCTCTTTAAGGATTCACATGTGAGGCTATGTACTAAACAACCAAAGATTTCAAGACTGAAGGCTGGCTGGCTTATACTACAGGTGAGTTTGTAAATGTAATATGGATTGACAGAATTTACTCCGTGCGTTTGTAAACTCAGAGCGTTATCAGATTGTCAGTTTGTAAATTCAGAGCATTTAGCTCTCGTTGCGTTTAGAGCGCACACTGGACGCTCTGGCCAGGAGTAGGGTTGATCTGAGCGTTCTGTCCAAACAACAGCAGTCAAGCACCCAAGCTAACTGGCTAATGTTGGCTAACTTGCTAGCTACTTCCAGACACAAATGAGAGAACAGCTCACTCTGACCATTTTACTCGCCCTAGCAGAGCTGGTTAGGCTGTTTTCATGTTATCCAGAGTGTTGGTGACTGCAACTGTGCTGCTGGCAACAATTTAATTATGCTTTTTTGCCAACGTTCACTTGGAAATCCGTCAGTTATTCTGCGCTCTAGCACACTCAGAGTGCTCAGAAATTGGAGTAGATAGCCAGAGCTAATTTACCAACTACATGTATCCACAGTTGTCACAGTGACACCATAAACATTATATTGAAATAGTTACTTGCATAGTTTTGTTTAGACATGGAGCTAGCTAGCTAAACAATTAACCATAATCCCAACTCATAATGTTACTACCCTGCATGAATCTGCAGGTAACTAATCAACCAGGTTCAATGTTAGCTAGCTAACATTAGGTTATAACTAGTAATGCAAATGGCTCTGAGATACGAATAATATTACTACACAGATCATACACATAACGTTAGCTAGCTAACAGTACACTTTAACTTGAAATGAAAATGACTTTCTGACAAAATTAGAAATATGTAACGTCAAAAATGTAGCTAGCTAGACTCTCACCCGTATACATGGATGGACGCTTCTCCCTCTGTCACGGATGCCATGGTTGCCCTTAGTTTGAAGATGTAATCCAGAGACAGGTGTTTTATACAAAAGCCATCTGTGTGTTCTCTTTTCGACCCCGTATGCATATTTGCAATCAAACGGCAGAATTTTCTCCATCTCCTTAGCTATCATACTCTAATTCCACTGATTTCAAAACTCTGTCCTCCAGAAAGTGGAGAGCTACACATGCAGTTCTACTACGTGATATCTTTCAAAAAAAGCCGCGTTAGAAAGGATTACCTACACATACTGACCAGCTCATATAGACAGAAGCACGCTACATGGCAGACCAATCCAAACTAATCTCTCGGCATGTCCAGCCCACTCATTATCTCAGCCAATCATGGATAGCAGGAAGGTACCTCTCCTTTTCTGTGGCTAAACCAACCAAGCCCGTAATTTAACAATTGTATTCGTATTTACAGATGACATACAAGTTTGCTATTAAGGCACATGAAAGTTCCCATGTTCCAGAAGGCATTTCTGTCCAAAATATCACATTTTGAATCAAATAAATAATTATGTTCAAATGGCGCTCCTGTGAAGTGGTGACACGCGACAAACGCCTAGTTTCCTGAAACGGGTCACATATGAGATCACCTACAGTGATGGAACATATCAACATGCATGCCCTGTATACGAACACAACCATATATGCTATATCCAAGGACGGATGAAAGAAAAGGCATGCACCAATGAACTCACACGTAGGCACTTTTTTACACACACAAACACACACAATCGATGTTGTTTCCATGTAATTTTGGGGGTAAAATTGAATGTGATGATGTTGAATCAATGTGGCAAACTGAATGGTTTTGCAAAAAGTCATACTGTCAGCTTAAAGGAATGTCAGTATTTTTTTGGTCCTTTTTTTTACCCAACTTTCACCCAAAATGAGAATGTTTGTTGATTTTACTGTGAACTCACGTTAGTTGACAACTCAATCAAATGTCAATCGAAACTAGACGTATGACTGACGTCTGTGCCAAGTAGGAACGTCAAACATTTACGAGGATGCAGGTTTAATTTACTGTACTCTTCTGAACAAAGGGAAACGCTTAGCTAGTCATTACTGTACGTGCTGGGAGAGATCACATCCAGATGAAAACTACATCGGTTTGCACTGAAAAATAAAATGAAAGAGAGAGAGAATAATAGAGAAACAAAATTGCTTTTGGTAAGTTTAGAGACGTGTATAGTGAGAGAGTGCAGCAAGCTGAAGCCTGACCTCTTAAAAGATAACATGGCGGCCAGGGAGGATTGGGGAGGTTGAGCAAACTCAGAGCAGCCAGTGCCAAAACAGAGATGGAGAGGTGATCGGAACGGTGTTGTGCTGTAACTGGCCCTTCAGTACTATAGGTGAACCCATAGAAATATAATGTATAGAATGGGCCCATTCCTACAGATTCTATTTCATTTACATTACATTTAAGTCATTTAGCAGACGCTCTTATCCAGAGCGACTTACAAATTGGTGCATTCACCTTATGACATCCAGTGGAACAGTCACTTTACAATAGTGCATCTAAATCTTAAATATGTGAACCCACTCCTCCGGACAACAGCCTAAGAGAGAGAGAGACAGAGAGAGAGAGAGAGTCAGAGAGATTCACATCAAATTAGGGAAACAGTCATGGTCAAAGAGTGATTGTCGGTCACGGTCATAGGGATGGTCATGAGAGAGAGAGTCGAGATCGGGAAAGAAATGGACCATCAAAGCCAGACAATTGGTCACAGTTTTAGAGAAACAGTCAGTCAAAGCGAGACAATCTGTCACGGTTTGAATGAAACGGTCAGTCAAAAAAGGCCAGTCAAGGTTAGCGGGAGAGAGAGATGGTCCTGCAAGGGGGTGTTTATAGACAGACACAGACACACACATATTTGTTTTACTGTCCTTCTGGGGACCGAACAATTGATTCCCATTCAAAATCCTATTTTCATTAACCCCTAACTCTAAACCTTAACCCCTAACCTTAATTGTAACCCTAAACCTAACCCCTAAGCCTAAAATAGCCTTTTTATTTGTGGGTACCAGCGAAATGTCCCCACTTGTCCGGATTTTCCTTGTTTTACTATCCTTGTGAGGTCTTCTGGTTCCCACAAGGATAGTAAAACCAAACAAACACAGGAAACAGGAAGGACCCGCTGGGCTGTTTGTGAACTTTAATTAGCTTTCTCAGCGTCCTCCTGAACCTCAGAGCATCGATCCCTCTCCTCCAGGTCAGGCTGAACACACACCCCCCACACATACACACACACACACACACACACACACACACACACACACACACACACACACACACACACACACACACACACACACACACACACACACACACACACACACACACACACACACACACACACACACACACACACACACATGCACAGTGTACACAAACACCTGTGTGTTTACCACGTCTCTTCTGTCAAAAAAAACCTTCCAGCTTCCATTGAACATGTTGACTGGGTGTTTTTCTTTTTTTGGTGTGTTGTAGGCAATTTTGCAATATAGAAGGCAATATGGTGTCTGTAGATTATGATAATTCATTGGATGGTTTGATGATTGTGGTTCTTATACAGGCCTAGTCTGAGTATGCAATGAATGGACCTATCTGGGTTATCTGGTTGGTGATGGTGTGCATTGTGCACACATCTCCTCAGAGGAAAAGAGAGGGAGGGGGAATCGAAAAGATGTGCAAGCCAGCTAATCCACAACACTCTGTAGCATTTCCTCTGCGGATATCTCTCCGCATTTGAACTTTTCAAGGGGGCCAGTCAAAAGCTATCGGTCACTCTTTTAAATGTCAGTGGGTCAGAGCGCCCAAAGTCTGCACAGTCTTACTCCTGCCACTCAAACCCTCCCTGACGCTTTGTTGTTTCTATTTGCTTCCCTTCCTCCTCTCTAACTTTCTTTTCCCTCTCCCTCCTTTTGTTATTATTATTTTGTGTTGCCTTGGCCTTTGTCATAGCCTGCAGGATAATAGCAAAAGAAAGAGCCTATGATAAAGCCTGGATGGGCCTAGCTCGCAACCTCTCTCTTTCGCTCTCACTCCCCCCCCCCTCTCTCCTCTCCAAGGCATTGCTTTCCTCTCCTCTGATTGCCCCTGGTAGATCCAATCCGAGCACAATAACGATTACCCTCTCCTGTAATACTCAACATCATAAGCCATTAATAGTGTTTGGGCTAACCAGCATCACCTTCTAATTGATTACTTTGGGTCACGCAGGTAATTGGAAATTTGTTGTTCGTTTTTTCTCTCTTCCTCATAACCGTCTTTCAGTTTCCCAAGGAATTATCATCAAGGGAGAATTTATGTACAGTACCAGTCAAAAGTTTGGACACATATACTTCTTCAAGGGTTTTTCTATATGTTTTACTATTTTATATATTGTAGAATGATAGTGATGATAGTGACATCAAAACTATGAGAAAAAAAACTTATGGAATCATGTAGTAACCAAAAAATTGATTCTTCACAGAAGCCACCCTTTGCCTTGATGACAGCATTACACTCTTCGCATTCTCTCAACCAGCTTCATGAGGTAGTCACCTGGCATGCATTTCAATTACTACCTTGTCACAACACAGCTGATTGGCTCAAACACATTAAGAAGGACAGAAATTCCACAAATGAACTTTTAACGAGCCACACCTGTTAATTGAAATGCATGATGAAAGCGCTATGATGAAAGGAAGACCAAGAGTTACCTCTGCTGCAGAGGATAAGTACATTAGAGTTACCAGGCTCAGAAATTAAAGCCCAAACAAATGCTTCACAGAGTTATTATATATATATATGCCATTTAGCAGACGCTTTTATCCAAAGCGACTTACAGTCATGTGTGCATACATTCTACATATGGGTGGTCCCGGGGATCGAACCCACTACCCTGGCATTACAAGCGCCATGCTCTACCAACTGAGCTACAGAAGGACCACAAGTTCAAGTAACAGACACATCTCAACATCAAATATTCAGAGGAGACTGCGTAAATCAAGCCTTTGTAGTTGATTTGCTGCAAAGAAACCACTACTAAAGGACACCAATAAAAAGAAGAGACTTGCTTGGGCCAAGAAACACGAGCAATTGGACTGTTGAAAAAATGTCCTTTGGTCTGATGAGTCCAAATTTGAGATTTTTGGTTCCAACCGCTGTGTCTTTGTGAGACACAGAGTAGGTGAACGGATGATCTCTGCATGTGTGGTTCCCATCGTGAAGCACAGAGGAGGAGATTTGATGGTGTGGGGGTGCTTTGTTGGTGACACTGTCAGTGATTTATTTAGAATTCAGGGCACACTTAACCAGCATGTCTACCACAGCATTCTGCAGTTTTGCGGATAGTAGGACTATGATTTTTTCTTCAACAGGACAATGACCCAACACACCTCCAGGCTGTGTAAGTGCTATTTTACCAAGAAGGAGAGTGATGGAGTGCTGCATCAGATGACCTGGCCTCCACAATCCAACCTCAACCCAATTAAGATGGTTTGGGATGAGTTGGACTGCAGAGTGAAGGAAAAGCAGCCAACAAGTGCTCAGCATATGTGGGAACTCCTTCAAGACCGTTGGAAAAGCATTCCAGGTGAAGCTGGTTGAGATAATTCCATGATTGTGCAAAGCTGTCATCAAGGCAAACGGTGGCTACTTTGAAGAATCTAAAATATATTTTGATTTGTTTAACCTGTTGCGACGAGCAATCCCGTATCCGGGATCGTAATTATAGCCTCAAGCTCATTACCATAACGCAACGTTAACTATTCATGAAAATCGCAAATGAAATGAAATTAATCTATTTGCTCTCAAGCTTAGCCTTTTGTTAACAACACTGTCATCTCAGATTTTCAAAATATGCTTCTCAACCATTGCAAAACAAGCATTTGTGTAACAGTATTGATGGCTAACGTAGCATTTAGCGTTAGCATTCAGCATGCAACATTTTCCACAAAAACCATAAAAGCATTCAAATAAAATCATTTACCTTTGAAGAACTTCAGATGTTTTCAATGAGGAGACTCTCAGATAGCAAATGTTCAGTTTTTCCTGAAAGATTATTTGTTTAGGACAAATCGCTCCGTTTTCTGCGTCACGTTTAGCTACGAAAAAAACCCTGTATCCAGGATTGTGTAAATCTATCTGCAAGCTCATTAGCATAACACAACGTTAACTATTCATGAAAATCGCAAATGAAATGAAATTAATCTATTTGCTCTCAAGCTTAGCCTTTTGTTA
The DNA here is from genome assembly GCF_021184085.1 of Oncorhynchus gorbuscha. Lineage (NCBI taxonomy): Eukaryota > Metazoa > Chordata > Actinopteri > Salmoniformes > Salmonidae > Oncorhynchus > Oncorhynchus gorbuscha. The sequence continues at coordinate 56,907,064 of NC_060182.1, read as the reverse complement.
ACAACACTGTCATCTCAGATTTTCAAAATATGCTTCTCAACCATTGCAAAACAAGCATTTGTGTAACAGTATTGATGGCTAACGTACCATTTAGCATTAGCATTCAGCATGCAACATTTTCCACAAAAACCATAAAAGCATTCAAATAAAATCATTTACCTTTGAAGAACTTCAGATGTTTTCAATGAGGAGACTGTTAGATAGCAAATGTTTTTACAAAAAATATTATTTGTGTCGACTAATCACTCCGTTTTGTTCATTGCGTTTGGGTAAGGAAAAAAATAAATAATAAGTCATGAAAATGCTAACTTTTTTCCAAATGAACTCCATAATATTGACAGAAACATGGCAAACAATGTTTAGAATCAATCCTCAAGGTGTTTTTCACATATCTATCGACGGTAAAATCCATCGTGGCAGTTTACTTTCAATTCTGAAGAAATGGAACGCGCATGGATTTACAGATTACGCACACAGGACACCGGGCGGGACACCAGGTAAATGTAGTCTCTTATGGTCAATCTTCCAATGATATGCCTACAAACACGTCACAATGCTGCAGACACCTTGGGGAATATACAGAAAGCGCAGGCTCATTCCTGGCGCATTCACAGCCATATAAGGAGACATTGGAACACAGCGCCTTCAGAATCCGGGGCATTTCCTGTATGAAACTTCATCTTGGTTTCGCCTGTTGCATTAGTTCTGGGGCATGCAGAGATAATATCTTTGCAGTTTTGGAGATGTCAGAGTTGTGTCTTTCCATGGCTGTCAATTCCATGCATAGTCGAGCATCTTTTCGTGACAAAATATCTTGTTTAAAATGGGAACGTTTTTTTATCCATAAATTAAAAGAGCGCCCCCTATATCCAAGAAGTTAACACATTTTTGGTTACTACATGATTCCATATGTGTTATTTCATTGTTTTGGTTTCTTTACTATGATTCTACAATGTAAAAAATAAAGAAAACCCCTTGAAAAGACTAGGTGTGTCCAAACTTTGTACTGGTACTGTATTTTATTTGACATGGTGAAACTAATAAAATAATCCAGAGGGATATGAAAGGAAGAGTAAGAACAAGCTAATCTGAGGGATGTTTTATTGGCTTCCTTAGACTAGCCATATCAAAGACAGACAGACGGACAGACAGACAAGATACAAATAGACGGATACAGAGAGAGATAGCGAAAGAGAGAGAGACAGACAAAGAGAGGGAGAGTGGCAGCCGTTATGGAGCTTTAGAGAGTGGAGAGAGAGAGCATTAAAAACAAACTGGCCTGAGGTGAGGTTATAAAATGGCCGCTTTATTGAATAGGGCACGACAGGCCACCTCTGGCTGCAGGCAGGCTTTCCCTTCCTTTCCCTCCAATAAGACTCTGGCTTTATCGCTCTGTCTTTGTTCCCTGCCTTGTTTTGTACTCCACACAAAGGACTGTTGAGAAATGGACTCTGTCATCGCCTCCTACAACACAGTCCTACCTCTCTTCTCCAGTCCTCCTCTCCTTCCTTCACTTGTTGAACAAATTGATTTGTCTGTTGATTATTCACAAAAGGGCATATTTTAGCTCAATGACTCCCACAGCTTTGTCTCTGCTGAGTGGAAGATGCTTTATGGAAGGCACCACTGTCTCACCAGCTATGAAATTTGCAGTGCGTCCTCTCCATGGGGACTTAAAGGTGGGGGAATACAAAGGAAGTGGGAGGGAGGGAGGAAGAGAGGGGTGAGGAGGATGGAGAAACCAGGGCAAAGAAATACAAGCGAGAGAGATAATGACCAAGACAAGAGGAGAAAGAGAGAGAAACAAGTATAGAAAGACGAGAGAGAGAGAGAGAGAGAGAGAGAGAGAGAGAGAGAGAGAGAGAGAGAGAGAGAGAGAGAGAGAGAGAGAGAGAGAGAGAGAGAGAGAGAGAGAGAGAGAGAGAGAGAGGATGTAGAAACAGGAGGAGAGAGATAGTAGCAATGGAGAGCGAGAGAGAGAAAGCATTCATTAAAGAGGAGTCTCTTCTCTCCTCCTCACAAGACCCCAGTAGTAGGAGTGCCCCTTCCTGTAGCCCCCTCTGTCACGCCTGGGCCTCTCACAGAAACCAGTAATAAAATATAGATTTGGGAGGCAATGTTTATCACAGGGAGTTTAATTCTGCCAGCCTAGATTGCTCTGACGCCAGAACGGATTGGGCCAAATTGTTTTAATGAACACTCTGACACAGTACATCCCTTGTCACACACACACACAAGCAGAGAACACACACACAGACATGCACACACACATACACACACTTCCACAACCCCGCCAAGGAAGGACCAGGGGAGTTAGCCTAGCTAGCAAGGAGTTGACTGTGTTCACTACGCCCTAGCGTTTAAATCACACCCAGAACATGCTGCTGTAGTGTAGCCTATCTCGGCACTGGCTTCCATCAAGCCTTGCGGGTGTGAAAGCAGGAGAGGGAGCACTGTGCACTAATCAGGTTAGTGGAATCACAGTCATATCACAGTCACACTGCATTAGCACTAGCATTGCCACTCCTAGGCCCTAATCAGGTTTGCCCCCTACTCCCTTGTCCTCCATCAGGTCTCCTTGTCGTACAGTTTCCTGGGCGCTGCCTGTTGTTGATTGAGTTTGGGTGCAACCGGAGATCCCCCGTGGGGCTCAGCGGCAGTCTGAAATAAAAGGGCTGATTTGAATGTTACGAGTGTTTAGAGAGACACACAAAGACAGAGACACAAACACACACATCATTGGAGGCTGGTGGGAGGAGCTGTAGGAGTACAGGCTCATTGTAATGGCTGGAATGGAATAAATGGAACAGAGTCAAACATGTGGTTTCCATATGTTTGATGTGGATCTGAACGTTTATTCGATTCCAGCCATTACAATGAGCCCGTCCTCCTACAGCTCCTCCCACCAGCCTCCCACTGACACACACATATGCTGCACACAGACACCACTGTCTTTGTTTTTGCAGGAGTTTGTCAGTTTAGACCTGTTATTACACTGTATGTCACGGCAGTTGGTGGAAGAATGTGAGGACCAAGATGCAGCGTGGTAAGTGTTCATCATTTATTTTAATAAACTGAACACTAAATACAAGGAACAAAAGCAACACCCGAAACAGCTCCATCAGGTGCAAAACACACTAAACAAAAAATAACTACCCACAAAACACATGTGTGCAAGAGCTACCTAAGTATGGTTCTCAATCAGAGACAACGATAGACAGCTGTCCCTGATTGAGAACCACACCGGCCAAACAACACAGAATTCAAAAACATAGAAAATGAACATAGAATGCCCACCCTAGTCACACCTTGGCCTAACCAAAATAGAGAATAAAAAGCCTCTCTATGGCCAGGGCGTGACACTGTAAGAATGCTGTGTACCAAAACACTCACACATTACGGTCTTTGTCTTGTGGTAGCTTGCCAATTTCGACCTATAACCACAAGCACCTTTTGAGGGTGTCTTTAGTTGAAATGAAACACCTTTGTTACACCTGTCCAGTGTTTACAGACATGTCCACTAGTAGATTTAGTGGGCAAGTATTCTGTGAGATTTTCCTTCTGTGTGGTCAAAACTGGGATTGAGTGGACGAGAGGAAGATGAGAATAGCCTGATAGCTGGATGGAGAGATGGAATGGGTCTGAGGGCTGTGTAATCGAGCCGTGCACACACACATACAGAGCAATACACACACATACACACTCACACTTTCTCTCTCTTAGACACACACTCACACACAGTACACCCCCCACCCTCCCCTCCCCGCTACACACACACACACACTCTCTCATTGCCAGCGAGCAGATTGGATGTGCTGCAGGTTAGAGTAGAACTGCAGAGAGAGGGAGAGATCCCTATGTGGTGAGTCAGTGTGCCGCTTGTCTGTCGGAGGCCCTCAGGGCAACACAGAGGCACTTCCTCCACCAGTAAGTCAGCCACTGATCTCATTCCTCCACAGATGGAGTCCCTAACGCACTGGGATAAGGAGCAGAGCCCTCTGTCTCGCCTGATGAGAACATCTGGGGGAATCGGTCTCCTTTTTCCTCTCTCTCTCTCATCAAATCAAATTGTATTCATCCCATGCACCAAATACAACTGGTATAGACTTTACAGTGAAATGCTTGCTTACGAACCTTTTCCAATGATGCAGAGTTTACTAATAATATTAATACAAAAATAATAATAATACAAAATAAAATAGTAACTACCACAAGAGGAATAAAATACACAAGAATGGAGTTATATACAGGGAGTACCAGTACCAGATCAATGTGGAGTTATATACAGGAAGTACCAGTACCAGTTATATACAGGGAGTACCAGTACCAGATCAATGTGGAGTTATATACAGGAAGTACCAGTACCAGTTATATACAGGGAGTACCAGTACCAGATCAATGTGGAGTTATATATATACTCTTTGCTATGAGATCCAAACTTGAGCTCAGGTACATCCTGTTTCCATTGATCATCCTTGAGATGTTTCTACAACTTGATTTGAGTCCACCTATGGTAAATTCAATTAATTGGACATGATTTGGAAAGGCACAACAACATTTCTTGCAAGAAGACTTGAGGCTGTCGTCGCTCCCAACGGTGATTCAACAAATTACTGTGTAAATCGTCTGAATACTTTTAACATTTTCATACATTTGCAAACATTTCTAAAAACCTGTTTTTGCTTTGTCATTATGGGGTATAGTGTGTAGATTGATGAGGGAAAAAGACACTTTAATACATTTTAGAATAAGGCTGTAACGTAACAAAATGTGAAAAAAGTGAAGGGTACTTTGAATGCACTGTGAAGTCTAGTGAGTGTGCGTAGGGTCACTGCAAGATAGAGTCAATTGCAGATTGTTCGGGTAACATTAATTGACTATTTAGCAGTCTTGCTCTGCTATTTAGCAATCTTGCTTCTAACCCCGTGTCTTTGGGGTAGAAGCTGTCTCATTTGCTGGACGGTAGCAGAGTGAACAGTCTATGGCTTGGGTGGCTGGAGTCTTTGTACTGGGCTGTCAACACCACTCTCTGTAGCGCTTTGCGGTCAAGGGCAGTGCAAATATCATAGTCAAGATGGTGCAGCTGTAGAACATTTTGAGGATCTGAGGACCTGTCATGACAAAAAATGTCCCCCGACCAAAAAGTTGCCCCTCTGCGTCACAATGGGATACGGTAAACTAATGGCGTCAGTTGCCTTATCAACGGTGTGATGACCGAATGATTAGAATTTTGGAAATCATTACAGCCTAAATTACGTTATATTCATCCTCGATATGCAAACAAGGCTGATTTACGTGACAATTTCGCTGTTTAAACAAGTTCTGTTTTAGCTAATCAAATGAAAACATGACTTCAAACTACTTTTGGGTACATTGTTATAACATTACAACATGAAATCCATGTCTTAAACATTACTACATGTCGGAAAATGGCAAATACAACATGTAATCTGCTTGACACATTAAAGTTACTTACCTTACAGATCACAAAGGCAGCTAATTTCCACTCCTTTCATATGCAAATGTGTTTCATACACTGGCTTGTCTGGCTTTCATATTTTTTTATTTTAACCTGCCCATCCCTTATTAGTAGTTGTAACGGCGTTCGTCTGTTGAAAGAAGAGAGTCGGACCGAAATGCAGCGTGTTGGTTACTCATGACTTTAATGAATGAAAAACGCGGTACATGAAATAACTGAAACTAAATACAAAAACAACAGAACGGAACGTGAAACTAATTACAGCCTATCTGGTGACTACAACACAGAGACAGGTACAATCACCCACGAATTACAAAGCGAAACTAAGGCTGCCTAAATACGGTTCCCAATCCAAAACAACGAGAATCACCTGACTGATTAGGAATCGGCTCAGGCAGCCAAGCCTATACCACACCCCTAATCAGCCGCGATCCCAAATAATACAAACCCCAATCCGAAAACAACATATAAACCCATGTCACACCCTGGCCTACCCAAACATATAACAAAACACAAAATACAATGACCAAGGCGTGACAGAACCCCCCCCCCCCCCTAAGGTGCGGACTCCCGGACGCACCTCAAAAGCATAGGGAGGGTCCGGGTGGGCGTCTGTCCATGGTGGCGGTTCTGGCTCGGGACGTGGACCCCACTCCATTAATGTCCTTGTACCTCCTCTTCGCGTCCTGGGATAATCCACCCTCTCCGCCGACCATGGCCTAATAGTCCTCACCCAGATCCCCACATAACTGAGGAGCAGCTCGGGACAGAGGGGCAGCTCGGGACAGAGGGGCAGCTCGGGACAGAGGGGCAGCTCGGGACAGAGGGGCAGCCCGGGACAGAAGCAGCCCGGGACTGAGGGGCAGCCCGGAACTGAGGGGCTGCCCAGGACTGAGGGGGAGCCCAGTACTGAGAGGAAGCCCAGTACTGAGATGAAGCTCAGGCAGGTAGTAGGCTCCGGTAAATCCTGGCTGGCTGGCGGAACTGGAAGATTCAGGTTGACAAGCAGATCAGGAAGAGACTGGTTGTCTGGCAGATCTGGAAGAGACTGGTTGTCTGGCAGATCTGGAAGAGACTGGTTGTCTGGCAGATCTGGAAGAGACTGGTTGTCTGGCAGATCTGGAAGAGACTGGTTGTCTGGCGGCGCTGGGCTGACTGGCGGCGCTGGGCAGACTGGGAGCACTGGCGGCGCTGGGCAGACTGGCGGCGCTGGGCAGACTGGGAGCACTGGCGGCGCTGGGCAGACTGGGAGCACTGGCGGCGCTGGGCAGACTGGGAGCACTGGCGGCGCTGAGCAGACTGGGAGCACTGGCGGCACTGGGCAGACTGGGAGCACTGGCGGCGCTGGGCTGACTGGGAGCACTGGCGGCGCTGGGCAGACGGGAGACTCCGGCAGCGCAGGAGAGGAGAAAGGCTCTGGCTGCGCTAAACAGGCGGGAGACTCCGACAGCGCAGGAGAGGAGAAAAGCGCTGGCTACGCTGAACAGGCGAGGCGCACTGGAGGCCTGGTGCGTGGTGCTGGAACTGGTGGTACTGGATCGAGGACACGCACAGGAAGCCTGGTGCGGGGAGCTGCCACCGGAGGACTGGAGTGTGGAGGTGGCACAGGATGGGCTAGACCGTGAAGGCGTACTGGAGATCTTGAGAGCAGTGTAGGCACAGGACGTGCAAGGCTAGGGATGTGCACAGGAGGCCTGGTGCGTGAGGCTGGCACAAACTTCACCAGCCGACTAACACGCACCTCAGGTTGAGTATAGAGCGCTAACTCAGGTGCTATCAAATCCCTGACACGATCCGTCGGACGAATATTGTATCTATAGCACCAAGCTAGCAACTCCCTCATTACTCTCCACTCCACTTTCCCCATTAACTCCTTCACAGTCTCTGCTTCGCTCACCTCTAACACTGGCTCTGGTTCTGGTCTCCTCCTTGGCTCCTCACGATAAACAAGGAGAGTTGGCTCAGGTCTATCTCCTGACTCAGCCATACTCTCCCTGAGACCCCCCCCCCAATACATTTTTTGGGGTGACTTTTCGCTCTGCGCCGCCGTGTTTTCCTTTTTGACTCGCCTGTAGCCCTCTTCGCACTGCTGAAGCGAATCCCAGGCGGGCTCCTGCACTCTCTCTGGGTCGGCCGCCCACCTGTCGATTTCTTCCCACGTCGTATAATCCATGCCTCTACCGTCCATAACGTCCTCCTTTAGCTCCTGCCAGTTTACACACTGCCCGGTCCGTGAGTGGTGGGTGATTCTGTAACGGCGTTCGTCTGTTGAAAGAAGAGAGTCGGACCGAAATGCAGCGTGTTGGTTACTCATGACTTTAATGAATGAAAAACGCGGTACATGAAATAACTGAAACTAAATACAAAAACAAAAGAACGGAACGTGAAACTAATTACAGCCTATCTGGTGACTACAACACAGAGACAGGTACAATCACCCACGAATTACAAAGCGAAACTAAGGCTGCCTAAATACGGTTCCCAATCCAAGACAACGAGAATCACCTGACTGATTAGGAATCGCCTCAGGCAGCCAAGTCTATACCACACCCCTAATCAGCCGCGATCCCAAACAATATAAACCCCAATACGAAAACAACATATAAACCCATGTCACACCCTGGCCTACCCAAACATATAACAAAAACACAAAATACAATGACCAAGGCGTGACAGTAGTCCTCTATCATGTTTTTTTATTTAAACCTGCCCGTCCCTTATTAGTAGTCCTCTATCATGTTTTTTTATTTTAACCTGCCCGTCCCTTATTAGTAGTCCTCTATCATGTTTTTTTATTTTAACCTGCCCGTCCCTTATTAGTAGTCCTCTATCATGTTTTTTTTTACCTGCCCGTCCCTTATTAGTAGTCCTCTATCATGTTTTTTTATTTTAACCTGCCCGTCCCTTATTAGTAGTCCTCTATCATGTTTTTTTTTACCTGCCCGTCCCTTATTAGTAGTCCTCTATCATGTTTTTTTATTTTAACCTGCCCGTCCCTTATTAGTAGTCCTCTATCATGTTTTTTTATTTTAACCTGCCCGTCCCTTATTAGTAGTCCTCTATCATGTTTTTTTATTTTAACCTGCCCGTCCCTTATTAGTAGTCCTCTATCATGTTTTTTTATTTTAACCTGCCCGTCCCTTATTAGTAGTCCTCTATCATGTTTTTTTATTTTAACCTGCCCGTCCCTTATTAGTAGTCCTCTATCATGTTTTTTTTTACCTGCCCGTCCCTTATTAGTAGTCCTCTATCATGTTTTTTTATTTTAACCTGCCCGTCCCTTATTAGTAGTCCTCTATCATGTTTTTTAATTCTAACCTGCCCGTCCCTTATTAGTAGTCCTCTATCATGTTTTTTTTTTTTAACCTGCCCGTCCCTTATTAGTAGTCCTCTCGTGTTTTTTTTTTCCCTCACATAGCTCATTAGTACACCCCTCTGGTTGAACATATATGTATCTATTGTAGGTCCTACAACAACAATGAATAATGTGAAACAAATCAAAACCATCACAGGATACCTTACAACTTACAGTAATTAACAATTTGTCAAACAGCTGTGAAAACTAACCTGCCGATATTTAAGATTTTGATCCAGTTGTGTCATTCATTTTTTTTGTACACTCACATGGCAATCATACGACTGAAATACTGAATTCTGGTGTGTGGAATTTTGAAGAGATGATTGCTGTGTGGGTGGGAGGTTCTGCCTGTCACTTGTTCTCAGCAGACAGCCAGTCTCAGAAGGGGGACTTGAAGAGGTAGACTGCAAAGTCCAGGCACTGCTGCTCTCTTTGTTCTGAGTGTTTGCAATGCTAGTGGTTGATACCATTCCATTTACTCCATTCCAGACATTGTTATGAGCCGTCCTCCACTCAACAGCCTCCACTAAACTGTATGTATAGCTAGCAACATGTAGATGACCAACTAGCTAGATGGAAAATGGTTGTTGAAAAACGGTCCAGTTATCTAATTGAACTGCTTAACTTCTCTAGGGTAGGGGGCAGCATTCGGAATTTTGGATGAAATGCGTGCCCAAATTAAACTGCCTGCTACTCAGCCATAAAAGCTAAAATATTTAGATAGAAAACACTCTGAAGTTTCTAAAACTGTTTGAATGATGTCTGTGAGTATAACAGAACTCATATGGCAGGCAAAAACCTGAGAACAAATCCAACCAGGAAGTGGGAAATCTGAGGTTTGTAGTTGCCTATCGGATATACAGTGTCATATTGCACTTCCTAAGGCTTCCACTAGATGTCAACAGTCTTTAGAACCTTGTTTGATGCTTCTACTGTGAAGGAGGGGGGAATGGGAGCTGAATGAGTCAGAGGTCTGTTAGAGTGGCATGAGCTGATGAGCTGTGTGTTCACGAGAGAGTTAGCTTGCGTTCCGTTGCATTTCTACAGACAAAGGAATTCTCCGGTTGGAACATTATTGAAGATGTATGATAAAAACATCCTAAAGATTGAGTCTGTACATTGTTTGACATGTCTCTACGAACTGTAATATGACTTTTCGTCTGGACCTAGTGCTCACGCCTCATGAATTTGGATTACTGTACTAAACGCGCAAACAAAAAGGAGGTATTTGAACATAAATGATGGACTTTATCAAACAAATCAAACATTTATTGTGGAACTGGGATTCCTGGGAGTGCATTCTAACGAAGATCATCAAAGGTAAGTGAATATTTATGATGCTATTTCTGACTTCTGTTGACTACACAACATGGCGGATATCTGTATGGCTTGTTTTTGTGTCTGAGCGCTATCCTCAGATTATTGCATGGTGTCCTTTTTCCGTAAAGTTTTTAAAAATCTCACACAATTTGCATTAAGGAAAAGTGGATCTAAAATCCATGCATAACAGTTGTATCCTTTAGCAAGGTTTATTATGAATATTTATGTAAATTAATTTGGCTCTCTGCAAAATCATCGGATGTTTTGGAACTACTGAACATAACGAGCCAATGTAAACTCAGATTTTTGGATATAAATATGAACTTTACCGAACAAAACATACATGTATTGTGTAACATGAAGTCCTATGAGTGTCATCTGATGAAGATTATCAAAGGTTAGTGATTCATTTTTATCTCTATTTGTGTTTTTCTGTAACTTGGCTCTGACCTAACATAATCGTTCGGTGTGTTGAAATCGGACAATGTGGCTGGATTTACATCAAGTGTATCTTTAAAAGTGTGTAAAATACTTGTATGTTTGAGGAATTTTAATTATGGGATTTCTGTTGTTTTGAATTTGGCGCCCTGCACTTTCACTGGCTGTTGACGCTAGCGTCCCACATACCCTAGTGATGTTAACGTTACCCTGAATTGTGAATTTCTATGAATGTTGCAACTCTTGTCGAGATTTGTGGTGCTTTCATAGTACTTCACCTGGTTGGAAAGATAAAATAAAATATCCTTGATGGATGCCATTGAACAATTACAGTATCTAGCAAGCTAACGTTATCTAAATAAAACTGTCTGGCTAGCTAGCTGGCTGTAGCTGGCTAGCTGACTAGGCCTTGCGAAGGTAGGCACTTTATGTCAGGGGGATACTATTTGGCATGACAGGCCCATGCCAAATCTTTTCAGCCTCCTGAGGGGGAAGAGGCACTACCGTGCAAGCAGGAAAATGGAGTCATGGTCAGATTTGCCGAAGGGAGGATAAGGGAGGGCCTTGTATGCGTTTCTGTTGGTGGAATCTCTCTCCACCACCCTTCTCTCTTTTTCTCTATTCTCGTCGCGTCTCATCTTCTCAATGCCTCTGTTTCTGGCGCCTTTAGTTTCCCCCCCCTTCTGTCTTTATTACCCTCCCTACCCCAATATCCCCCTATCCCAGTCTCGCACTCCATCTCGCTCTCTGTCTTTATTACCCTGCCTGCCCCAATATCCCCATATCTCTCTCTTGCGCTCCATCTCTCTTTATGTCTCTTGTCTTAACCCCTTGTCCCCTCCTCCCTTCCATCCCTCAATCCAGTCAGTGTCACACCACACAGTATTACCCCTCTCTCCTTTCCCTTTGATCAATCCCACCCAACAGGTGCTGTAAATTGTGTCCTCTGGCGATGGTCGCAGCAGCATCGCATCTCCAACACCTCCTCCCTCCATCCCCTCCCTCCAGCTCTTGCCCCAGTTTGTCAGCCAAGCAAAACCAGCCCTGTCTCCAGCCACATCACTCATCTTCCCTCCCCTCCCCCCCATCACACCGTGGGCACAGACAAATAGAATCACGGCGGATAATACACAGTAGCAGCAAAATATATTCAAATAAATAGCCCTACCTAGCCCGAGCGGAGGAGTAATGGCTGCAATTTATATGGCCTGACGCCATGTACAGAGTGGGACGCTAATGAGGAAAGCACAGGCAATGCTGACATCCATATTCTCAGCAGCCCCACTAGAGCATTGTGTTTGTGTGCCAAATGTTGTGTTACAGCCTGAATTTCAAATGGATTAAATTGATATTTGTGGGTCACTGGCCTACACACATTAATAACCCATAAGGTCAAATTGGAATTACAAATGAATAAACAATGAAAAGGTGAAATGTCTTAAGTATTCAACCCTTTTGTCATGGCAAGCCTAAATAAGTTCAGAAGGGCACCTATTGGTAGATAGATAAAATAAAACAAAAAACAGACATTGATCACCTTTGAGCATGGTGAAGTTATTAATTACGGGTTGGATCATGTATCAATACACCCAGTCACTACAAAGATATAGGTGTCCTTCCTAACTCCGAAGGGAACTGCTCAGTGCCAATGGTGACTTTAAAACAGTTAAAGAGATGTATGGCTGTTACTCCACAATACTAATCTAATTGACAGAGTGAAGAGAAGGACGACTGTACAGAATAAAAAATATTCCAAAACACGCATTCTGTTTGCAACAAGGCACTTCTAAAGTAATACTGAAAAAAAAAAATTGGCAAAGCAATTAACTTTTTGTCCTGAATACAATGTGTTATGTTTGGGGAAAATCCAATACAACACATTACTGAGTACCACTCTCATATTTTCAAGCATAGTGGTGGCTACATCATGTTATGGGTAGTGGGTTCGATCCCCGGGACCACCCATACGAAGAATGTATGCACACATGACTGTAAGTCGCTTTGGATAAAAGCGTCTGCTAAATGGCATATATTATTATTATTATGGGTATGCTTCTAATCGTTAAGGACTGGGGAGTTTTTCATGATAAAAAAAGAATCGGTTTAATTCACCTTTCAGCAGGACAATAACCTAAAGACAGTGTGTGTTCCTGAGTTTGACTTAAATCTACTTGAAAATGTATGGGAGGTCCTGAAAATGGTTGTCTAGTAATGCTCAACAACCAATTTGACAGAGCTTGAAGAATTTTTAAAGAATAAATGACAAATGTTGCACAATCCAGGTGTGGAAAGCTCTTAGAGACCACCGCTGTCTGGTATTTTACTTTTACTTTTAACGAGTCATTGTTAGTTAGACGTTGGCCCAACATTGGCAGACAGTGTGTCCGGTGATTTACAGGCTGGCGTCCTGCTGTGTACTGCTGTCCCACACATGCACGCATATGCACCAGGGTTTCCGCTATGAAAATGTGGTGCCGGACATTTGGGAAATTTACCAGATGTCACGGGTTACTCGGTGTGGAAGGTAGGAGTCAGACGCAGCGAGCAGAGGATTCAATAATAGACTATTTATTTTCTCCGGCACAAAAAACGGTCATGCCAAACACAGGGCGCAGAAATACTGACCCGCCCAAGCAAACAGGGCAAAAGGATCCGGAGAGAAAATACATCCAACACCGACAGTGAACACAGAATAATCCTGCACAAACCCCAGCGGGCCTAACAGGCTTAAATAGACCAGAAATCAAGAAACACAAAAGAAACGGGTGCATCTAATAAGACTAAACCAACAGACAAGGGAAAAAGGCGGTTAGTAGGCCGGTGACGACGACCGCCGAGTGCCGCCCGAACAGGCAGGGGAGCCACCCTCGGCGGGAGTCGTGACACCGGATCCATATTCATTGGGTTTATAACCTGATTAGGACGTCCACCCTCGGTGCTCAGAATGACAAAAATCACTTTTAGATTATGCTAATTCATCTTGAGAGAACATGCAAGTCTGGTGCAATTACGAGCGTCCTTACCGCACACTTTGAAGATGTTAGAATAACTGTCAACATTTACTTTTCATAATTGCACCAACATTGCACCTTTATAATAAACGTTTTACAATCGCATTTGCAGACTTATGTAAGCGCCTACTATTCGTCATGTGATGAGTAGATTGGATAGTCATAATTAAGGCTAATAATAATAATAACTCCATCCCTGTTTGCAAAAAAGCCTGTTCAGTGCATATAGTGTAGAGGCCTGGGCTATAGGCTATGTCAGATAAGTTTCTTATTTCTTTGCATGGGAAAACACATTTCATGCGATTCTTCTACAATTTATGTGATTGGAGACCAGAGGATGGAACCAAATGTCTTTACCAATTGTTTCGTTTTTAACAGAACCATTATTTTTTTTCTTCCGTTCCACTGTTCTGACCCCAAAAAAAGAAACTTTGTATATTGTTCCTTTGTAAACGACATTAAATTACTTCACCAATGGATAGAGCAGCTTGCTACGGAGCGGGCAAGCTATGTACATGCATTGGAGAGACAAGTGTAGTGTAGGGTGTTACATGCGACCACATTTTTTATTTAACCAGGTAGGCTAGTTGAGAACAAGTTCTCATTTGCAACTGTGACCTGGCCAAGATAAAGCAAAGCAGTTCGACACATACAACACAACATACAACAAAATGTTGCAGGTAGGGAGAGAGCTGGGCATAAAGAGCTGGGCATCTTAATATGACATGCATTATCTGAATTAGGCCCACCGAATTATACCTACGGAGGAGCGGCTTCTATGAACAAACTTTGAACTTCAGAGAGTTGGCTTAACTAATGTTGGACCAGAGCTAGCCCTTGATCATGACTCTCAGTTCCATTACACATAATGCCGCCTAGAGTTTGAGAGCTTGACCAGAGCTAGCTAACAAGCTGGCTAACAAGCTGGCTAACAAGCTGGCTAGCTCTTGTGTGTAGAGCGGCACCAGAATTAAAATAAAAACATGTCTTGCTTTTTGTGTTTAATACATCCAATGTGAATAGTAGTAACTTTTGTATCCTCAACTAGCATTGCAAAAGTTAAGCCAGTGTTCCCTCATTAAAAATCTGTAGCTAATTTCTGAATCCCGCCTGTAACGTCAGTAGCCTTAGGCAGTGTTAGGCGGAGCGACACAGGGGAACCCAAGAGCAGACTCAGATGAGGAAACAGGGATGAATGAACCAAAATATGTGTTATTACGCAGAGAGATATGGAGTGCAGATCCGGGGAAGCTCGGATGAGTTGCAGAAAAACCAGATGTGGAGACTGAGGTTGAAGTTAGTTGAGTAGAACAGGGTAAACAGGTCCTGAGGGGAATCCAAGGTGGTGGTGGTGAGTAAAATCCAGAGCAAGATAGTTGGGTGGTGAGATGTGGTACAGGAGCCAGAGACAGAGCGGTAACTGCAATGAGAGGCTAAACGGTGTCAGGCAGGGAATCAGGCACAGCAGAGTACCAGTATCTTGAATAATCATACATGGCTAGAATTATGAACTGACTGAGCATAGATTACGATCTGGAATGGAAGAGGCAGGACTGAGTATTTGTAGAGGTCTTGATTATGGAACGAGTTGCAACTGGTAGGGATTTGCTCTGACTCCAGCACACCTGTCTCCAACCATACAATCACACAGAGAGGTAGAGGGAGAGCAGATGTGACACTATGCATGCTTTGGATAGACGGGGAGGGGCAGGTAGCATGCACACACACTGGCAAAGATTTTCAGCTGGCAGGCATCTGAGTGACAGTGAGGGCTTTGCATAGGCGCTTTGTTGCGTATTTTGTGGGACTGGAAAAAACTTACCAGAATGTAAAATAATGTTTTTAACCGGTTCCCATGATTTTAAAATAACGGTTATTTTCCAGAACACTATCGAACACTTTGTTTCTCAGTTCTGTTCCTCGAAAAATGTCTCACTTTTCAGTTCTGTTCCCTGAACCGGTTCCATCCCCTGATCGAGACATTAGCAAAATCATTTTTTTATACAACAAATTACAGGGTACAGTACTCTGCTGACTGACAAACAGATCTATAAAAACTACGTTCTCAATATAATAGGACTACGAGAAGGGGAGACACAAATACGAATATGACGTTCATCTAAACTGGAGGAGGAAATTATTGTCAAAAAACAAACTTGTCAAAAAACGATTTTCAACACACGATTGCGCATTTATAAGCCCAATCATTGAGCAACAATTCTAAATGCAATCGTGTGTTGAAAATCGTTTTTTGACAAGTTTGTTTTTTGACAATAATGCGCTGTCTGACAGATTTTCCGCTCAAAGGCTCTGTCTCTGTATGCTCTGTATTCCACAACATTATGCAAATTAACCCATAGACCGATAAGCATGACCAGTCAAATGTATTTACATCAACTGGTATTTCCATAATTAAAAGGCTAAAAAGCATTATGTAGCAGTAGGATTTTGTATCTTATTCCGGACAATTGGCCGGAAACCCTGGCATGCACAGACACGCTCACCTTTACATCAAAAACGCAATAACACACACACTATCAGTATAAGTACTACTATCCCTGGTGGATAAGGGCATCTGCTAATAATAACTAAACATATGTATGTGTGAGTGCCACCGAGGTGGGCTGGCGAGCCGGGCAGGAGGGAGTCTATTGTTTGTTTTCAACACTCCATTTGGTGTGTTCGCCCATCGCTCATCCTTAGCCCTCTGTGGTGTAAAGTGACGGTAGAGAGGAGCGAGACAGAGAGATAGAAGGGAGAGATGGGGAGGGGAGTGGAAGCAGAAAACAGAGCTACTTGGCAGAGGTATAGCGAATGGGAAAAGAGGGATACCTCGTCAGTTGTCCAACTGAATCCGGTAATGAGGGAAGAAAGAGGGGGGAAAAAGGCAATGCTATTCATTGTCTGTGTGTGTGTGCATGCCTGAGAGAGTGTGCGTTTGTGTGAGAGAGATCGTTTGGGTCGTAATAGCAGTCATTTTGTGCTACCACCGAAATCCAATGACAATTCATTTATTAATTTAAAATCAAATCACATTGTATTGGTCACATACATGTGTTTAGCGAAATGCTTGTGTTCCTAGCTCCAACAGTGCTGTAATGTCTAACAATACACAACAATATACACACATCTAACAGTAAAATTATGGAATTAAGAAATATAGTACATATTATATAGTATATATATATATATATATATATATATATACTACCGTTCAAAAGTTTGGAATAGCCTTCATTTCTCAGAACAACAATAGACTGACGAGTTTTAGCAGAAAGTTATTTGTTTCTGGCCAGTCAGGAAGTCCAGTACCCAGTTGCACAGGGCGGGGTCGAGACCCAGGGTCTCGAGCTTGATGATGAGCTTGGAGGGTACTATGGTGTTGAATGCCGAGCTGTAGTCGATGAACAGCATTCTCACATAGTTATTCCTCATGTCCAGATGGGTTAGGGCAGTGTGCAGTGTGGTTGAGATTGCATCGTCTGTGGACCTATTTGGGCGGTAAGCAAATTGGAGTGGGTCTAGGGTGTCAGGTAGGGTGGAGGTGATATGGTCCTTGACTAGTCTCTCAAAGCACTTCATGATGACGGAAGTGAGTGCTACGGGGCGGTAGTCGTTTAGCTCAGTTACCTTAGCTTTCTTGGGAACAGGAACAATGGTGGCCCTCTTGAAGCATGTGGGAACAGCAGACTGGTATAGGGATTGATTGAATATGTCCGTAAACACACCGGCCAGCTGGTCTGCGCATGCTCTGAGGGCGCGGCTGGGGATGCCGTCTGGGCCTGCAGCCTTGCGAGGGTTAACACGTTTAAATGTCTTACTCACCTCGGCTGCAGTGAAGGAGAGACCGCATGTTTTTGTTGCAGGCCGTGTCAGTGGCACTGTATTGTCCTCAAAGCGGGCAAAAAAGTTATTTAGTCTGCCTGGGAGCAAGATATCCTGGTCCGTGACTGGGCTGGGTTTCTTCTTGTAGTCCGTGATTGACTGTAGACCCTGCCACATGCCTCTTGTGTCTGAGCCGTTGAATTGAGATTCTACTTTGTCTCTGTACTGACGCTTAGCTTGTTTGATAGCCTTGCGGAGGGAATAGCTGCACTGTTTGTATTCGGTCATGTTACCAGACACCTTGCCCTGATTAAAAGCAGTGGTTCGCGCTTTCAGTTTCACGCGAATGCTGCCATCAATCCACGGTTTCTGGTTAGGGAATGTTTTTATCGTTGCTATGGGAACGACATCTTCAACGCACGTTCTAATGAACTCGCACACCGAATCAGCGTATTCGTCAATATTGTTATCTGACGCAATACGAAACATGTCCCAATCCACGTGATGGAAGCAGTCTTGGAGTGTGGAGTCAGCTTGGTCGGACCAGCGTTGGACAGACCTCAGCGTGGGAGCCTCTTGTTTAAGTTTCTGTCTGTAGGCAGGGATCAACAAAATGGAGTCGTGGTCAGCTTTTCCGAAAGGGGGGCGGGGCAGGGCCTTATATGCATCGCGGAAGTTAGAGTAACAATGATCCAAGGTTTTACCAGCCCTGGTTGCGCAATCGATATGCTGATAACATTTAGGGAGTCTTGTTTTCAGATTAGCTTTGTTAAAATCCCCAGCTACAATGAATGCAGCCTCCAGATAAATGGTTTCCAGTTTGCAAAGAGTTAAATAAAGTTTGTTCAGAGCCATCGATGTGTCTGCTTGAGGGGGGGATATATACGGCTGTGATTATAATCGAAGAGAATTCTCTTGGTAGATAATGCGGTCTACATTTGATTGTGAGGAATTCTAAATCAGGTGAACAGAAGGATTTGAGTTCCTGTATGTTTCTTTCATCACACCATGTCTCGTTAGTCATGAGGCATACGCCCCCGCCACTCTTCTTACCAGAAAGATGTTTGTTTCTGTCGGCGCGATGCGTGGAGAAACCCATTGGCTGCACCGCCCCGGATAGCGTCTCTCCAGTGAGCCATGTTTCCATGAAGCAGAGAACGTTACAGTCTCTGATGTCCCTCTGGAATGCTACCCTTGCTCGGATTTCATCAACCTTGTTGTCAAGAGACTGGACATTGGCAAGAAGAATGCTAGGGAGTGGTGCACGATGTGCCCGTGTCCGGAGTCTGACCAGAAGACCGCTACGTTTCTCTCTTTTACGAAGTCGTTTTTTGGGGTCGCTGCATGGAATCAATTCTGTTGACCTGTTTGTAAGGCAGAACACAGGATCCGCGTCGCGGAAAACATATTCTTGGTCGTACTGATGGTGAGTTGACACTGATCTTATATTCAGTAGTTCTTCTCGACTGTATGTAATGAAACCTAAGATGACCTGGGGTACTAATGTAAGAAATAACCATTGTTGTGTAGTCTGCAAACTTGATGATTGAGTTGGAGATGTGCGTGGCCCCATAGTCATGGGTAAACAGGCAGTACAGGAGGGGGCTGAGCACGCAACCTTGTGGGCTACCTGTGTTGAGGATCAGCTTAGTGGAGCTGCTGTTGCCTACCTTCATCACCTGGGGGAGGCCCGTCAGGAAGTCCAGGAACCAGTTACACAGGGCGGGGTTCAGACCCAGGGCCCCAAGCTTAATTATGAGCTTGGAGAGGACTATGGTGTTGAAGGCTGAGCTGTAGTCAATGAACAACATTCTTACATACAGTAGGTATTCCTCTTGTCCAGATGGGATAGGGCAGTGTGCAGTGATCCACGGATGATTGCATTATCCTTTGATCTATTGGGGCGGTATGCAAATTGCAGTTGGTCTAGGTTGTTGTGTAAGGTGGAGGTCATATGATCCTTAACTAGCCTCTCAAAGCATTTCATGATGACAGAAGTGGGTGCTACTGGGGCAATAGTCATTTAGCCTACTTTACACATATCTGAGAGGAACAGGGCCCTTATTAAGGTAGCAACCTGCAGCCACAACTCGCTGTTGTTAAGATGCACACACAGGCCCGCAAATCACAAATAACCATATTTAAATTTTAAAAACTATTGATCTCAGGAAATAATGAACTAAACAATCCCACTTTATTCATTAACAACAGAGGGGCAGTGGCACAGAGAAAAGACAATTAACGGACGATCCTGGGAGCATGCTGGCTGCACATATACACACGCACACACACACACACACACACACACACACACACACACACACACACACACACACACACACACACACACACACACACACACACACACACACACACACACACACACACACACACACACACACACACACACACACACACACACACACACACACAACCAACTCAAATTGCCCTCTTGACCAATGGCAAGGCTTTGTTAGTTAGCCCAAGGGAGATATTAACAAAGACTTCTCTCCCTGCCTCCTGCCTTTATGTAAATACCTTCAACACCATTAAAAAAATTCCCCACGCTCATAAACCTGGCTGGATAGAGAGTTACTCCTTGGCTTGTTTATGGAGCTCCTCTCGGCTCGGCTCTCGCTTGAGTCCCAGAGACACTTCTCCATCCTCATAAAGAAGGGCCCTTCACTGACTAGTGGTAAAAACAGTCATCATAACTTCACGCCAACTTGTGGCACTTTTAGCCCCTCACCGCTTAACCCACTAGATGCTGATCTGAGGTCAGTTAAGTGTTTGACCACCGAATGGTTAAAGTTAGGGTTGTGGTAAGGATGAACTGAGCCTAGATCTTTGCCTACAGGAAATTTTGAAACTTCAGAGTGGTTCATGCCTTTTTTTCTCTCACCCTCTACCCTGGTGAGTACTATTGCTCCAACTTCGGGAGTGTAGCCATCGTTAGCCTAGCCTGTCCACAGGGATCTGTTCAGAATGCAGTACGCTGCCCATCGGTCCAAAGTCTTTTTAATCACTGCGATGAACACCTGATTGATTTACAAGCCTCCGCTTCCCCGCGTCCACTTCAGCCAATCATATTAACGAGATAAATAACCAGACCAATAAAAGCGCTCAGTGGAATGGGCTAGAATGCTAACGACGGAGCATGAGGAAGTGGTGGGCGGGTGGGGCTTGGAACTTTTAGAGGGGGGCTGTTTGAGTGACGTTATTGGCGGCGGTGATGTCATCTCGTTCATCTCGGAGCACTTCATTACGCTAATGGAATGGCTGGGAGTGCCTCTCTGTATGGATGGGAGCCAAGCACCTTTATGGAGGCTAAAGTGGTTCCATTTGGGAATTAATTTGCCAAGCACGCCGCCCCCACATCTGTACAGTCACCGCACTGCAGTGCACTAGCCACCAGCCACAGTGTGTGGTAAACAGCCTGGACTCTCTTACCCTGAGCCAATAGCACCAACAATGGCAACAACCAATCCCCTTTCAAACAAATAGGCTAGCACTAGTCAGTCTGGGTCTAAAGTAGGCAAAGCAGAATGAAGCAGGGATTCTGAGGGGAGGTTTTGCATGTTTGAGTGGCAGGCAGAATCCACCGTGAGGCGTACTACTCTTTGCCTCTCTAATCGTTTTTTTTTTTTTTGGTTTAAAAATGGGAACTTAATTGGAGGTGTGCTATAGATTGTTAATGGGTTCTTGTATTCGCTTTATAATGAGTTTTTGTCATCTCAGATAGAATCTCTAGCGAGAATGATTGGTTTCTGTGCAGTCATACCCATTGTGGAGTTAAGGGTTGCTTCTTCTGATTGGCAATTGCAACATCAGAAGTGTCCCGTAATCATATCAATCATATAAAACCATGTTATCTCTCTCTCTCTTTCTCTCTCTCTCTCACTCTCTCACTCCCTCTCTCACTCTCCACCTGACGCCCACATTTTGCCTCAGCATGTGTTGCTTTACAAGAGTGATTCCACTGATTCCATTCCTCCTTTTTATTGTCCAACTCTCTCCGTCCGACTGCCTTCTTCCTTCCTACCGCCCTCTTCAGCCTCGTTTTTCTGTCCACTTGTCCCACTATTGTCAATGGTGCTTGACGTGTAAGTCTGTAAGGCTACCATCCATGACTGCTCTACAAATGGGCCAAGAGTCCCAGAAATATATGCCAAGGCTACCTCAATGTTTAGCGAGGAAAGATCCTCTGGCATTAAAGCGAAAACACATCATCTTCGTGGAGAGTTATACCTCTAAATCCCGTCTCCCTAATGTATTATTCAAAGGATTCCATGGCTCAAGTAGAAGAAAATCTAAACTCAACAAATAACAAACATTTTCTTGTACCAACTTCAACATATGCTCGCCATCCTATTAAGAAGTGTAAATTAGGTTTTCCACGAGCAAGGCGCGACAGTCTCCACATACCAGACACCTGTTCAGAGTGCAAAAGTACACTCGGCCAAGCTGTTCGCCCTGCATATCAATTCATTCACTACTAACGGTGCCTAGTCAAGGTCGCTGCCCGCGAGGGGTGTTCGGTGTGAATAAAAATCGTTTTTATTTATTATTTATGACAGTTGCTAATTTGATGTCTTCATAGCAAGGCTCCCATTATGTCAGAGGAATAGTGATTTCTGCTCACGGAATAGTATGGAAACGTGCTCTCTTGTTGTGATGTATTTTTTCCTACGTCCCAAATGGCACCCTATTCCGTATGCAGTGCACCACATTTTGGCCAGAGGCCTATCCTGCACTTATGTAGGCAATAGGGTGCCATTTGGGTATTATGTGTAGAAAGGCTGTTAATGACTGGGAATGGTGCTGCAGTCAAATGCATCTCATCACACACTGGCTAAAATGATTGTCACACTTTGGCACTTATATCTCTCTTTTATATTATAGCGATGACTGATGATGAATGTAGTGATTGACTGTAATGTTATTGTGACGAACATGGGTTGACCATAGCCACCGTTGTAAAAAATAAATAGCCTGTACTGTAACTCCGACACAGAAGATACAGTGCCTTGCGAAAGTATTCGGCCCCCTTGAACTTTGTGACCTTTTGCCACATTTCAGGCTTCAAACATAAAGATATAAAACTGTATTTTTTTGTGAAGAATCAACAACAAGTGGGACACAATCATGAAGTGGAACGACATTTATTGGCTATTTCAAACTTTTTTAACAAATCAAAAACTGAAAAATTGGGCGTGCAAAATTATTCAGCCCCTTTACTTTCAGTGCAGCAAACTCTCTCCGGAAGTTCAGTGAGGATCTCTGAATGATCCAATGTTGACCTAAATGACTAATGATGATAAATACAATCCACCTGTGTGTAATCAAGTCTCCGTATAAATGCACCTGCACTGTGATAGTCTCAGAGGTCCGTTAAAAGCGCAGAGAGCATCATGAAGAACAAGGAACACACCAGGCAGGTCCGAGATACTGTTGTGAAGAAGTTTAAAGCCGGATTTGGATACAAAAAGATTCCCCAAGCTTTAAACATCCAAAGGAGCACTGTGCAAGCGATAATATTGAAATGGAAGGAGTATCAGACCACTGCAAATCTACCAAGACCTGGCCGTCCCTCTAAACTTTCAGCTCATACAAGGAGAAGACTGATCAGAGATGAAGCCAAGAGGCCCATGATCACTCTGGATGAACTGCAGAGATCTACAGCTGAGGTGGGAGACTCTGTCCATAGGACAACAATCAGTCGTATATTGCACAAATCTGGCCTTTATGGAAGAGTGGCAAGAAGAAAGCCATTTCTTAAAGATATCCATAAAAAGTGTCGTTTAAAGTTTGCCACAAGCCACCTGGGAGACACACCAAACATGTGGAAGAAGGTTCTCTGGTCAGATGAAACCAAAATTGAACTTTTTGACAACAATGCAAAACGTTATGTTTGGCGTAAAAGCAAGGGACAGGGAAGATGGTTAAAATTGATGGGAAGAAAACCTGGAAGAAAACCTGATGGAGTCTGCAAAAGACCTGAGACTGGGACGGAGATTTGTCTTCCAACAAGACAATGATCCAAAACATAAAGCAAAATCTACAATGGAATGGTTCAAAAATAAACATATCCAGGTGTTAGAATGGCCAAGTCAAAGTCCAGACCTGAATCCAATCGAGAATCTGTGGAAAGAACTGAAAACTGCTGTTCACAAATGCTCTCCATCCAACCTCACTGAGCTCGAGCTGTTTTGCAAGGAGGAATGGGAAAAAATTTCAGTCTCTCGATGTGCAAAACTGATAGAGACATACCCCAAGCGACTTACAGCTGTAATCGCAGCAAAAGGTGGCGCTACAAAGTATTAACTTAAGGGGGCTGAATAATTTTGCACGCCCAATTGTTCAGTTTTTGATTTGTTAAAAAAGTTTGAAATATCTAATAAATGATGTTCCACTTCATAATTGTGTCCCACTTGTTGTTGATTCTTCACAAAAAAAATAAGTTTTATATATGTTTATATATGTTTATATATGTTTGAAGCCTGAAATGTGGCAAAAGGTCGCAAAGTTCAAGGGGGCCAATACTTTCGCAAGGCACTGTACCTTTTATCAAGAGCGTATAGCATACCCACCATCGTATAGCAAGGCAGTTGTTAGTGGTTGAATCAAAATTGGCTGATAACAATGAAACAGAATTAGAAAGAGCTTTGTAAACAATCCCGCAAGCTCAGGGAGGACTTGGACTGCACTGGCCTTGTCTTGGGATATGCAATAGGGAAATAGTCTATCTAGGTATTGAGTTTGGATACCGCTCCCATTCTCACATATAATAAGACTGCACATGGAGTCACTCAGGAATCTCAAGCTCATAAACCATTTTGGTAGCTCTTTTTGTCTCCATGTGCTTCCAGACAATGGTATCATCGCATCCAGCATAAAGTAGGCAGGCAGAGAGTTTATTCCTCACAGTTTTCTGTACTTTGGGGCTTTTGTATTTTTCCAATGTAGCCTATAGGCCTGCTGCTCCAGTATGGATCATTTTCTTGCGGAATTTCAGTCCTGGCAGAAATATGAATATACATCAAATAACATACACTGTAACAGTCATGTCTCAAGTCACAACCACTGAGACAATCACCCCCGCCTGTTCAAACAAATGGGAAAACAATGAGTATTAGATCTTTGACTAGGACAACAGTGAGTGATTGAGAGTCACACTCACAGCAGCAACATATCAGTACGTGGCTGCCGTGAGCGGCCGCGTTCCAAATGGGGCTCTGGTCAAAAGTAGTGCGCAATAGGGAATAGGGTGCCATTTTGGATCTGGCCATGAATGTCTCGGTCCATTAGTCACGTAGGGTGTAAATAATGCAACGTGATACACTCCCTCTAGATTGGATTTCTCCTACTGCCGTAAACAAACATTTGCACTTCTGCTTGGTGTGAAACTGCAACTAACTTATCTTGTGCTTTTTTTCAACCTTCACCTTTCGTACACCATCGTTGTGTGAAGGGCGCAGCCATTTGACGATGGTGCAATCGACGAAATGTGTGATTGAATATTTTTTGTTGTTGCATTGATGCGAAAGGTGTTCCCCTACTTTGTATTTGTATTTGTTATGATAGAGGATCATAGAGATAAAGATGGAGTTTTCTCAGAGACCGTTAGTTCTACGATGCCAATTCATTGTGCATTACTAACTAGGCATGCTGGGGTACCCCTGTTACTGTCACTCATGACACACACACACACACACACACACACACACACACACACACACACACACACACACACACACACACACACACACACACACACACACACACACACACACACACACACACACACACACACACACACACACACACACACACACACACACAGTGTTTTCTCATGAGGGTGATAGGCAGAGCTCAGTAGCAGGACATCTGTCTTCACCTCCCCCCTTTCTCCCCAAAGTCCACTTTCACACAAGACAATTTACCAGGCAAAGCCCTCTGGCCACTTGCCTCCTCTTCCCTTACTCCCTCGTTCCTCTCTCCCCTCATTTCCCCTCATCCTCTTCTCTCACGCCTCAGTCTCTTTCCCCCTACGCTCTTCCCTCATTCTTTCTCTTCTCCCCTCAATCTCTCGTTTCACCCCTCACTCTCTGGCTTCACCAGTGCCATTTCTTCACCAATATCTTTCACAGCCAGCAAGCCCTGTTCCTCTACACACCCAACTGTAACATAGGCCTTTTTTATTACTGAGCTCTACTGTTATTTTCTCAAGGTACCCTCTCAGTATGTTGCTGGTCATGGCTAAGTGTGTGTGTGTGTGTGTGTGTGTGTGTGTGTGTGTGTGTGTGTGTGTGTGTGTGTGTGTGTGTGTGTGTGTGTGCGTGCGTGCGTGTGTGTGTGCGTGCGTGCGTGCGTGCGTGCGTGCGTGCGTGCGTGCGTGCGTGCGTGCGTGCGTGCGTGCGTGCGTGTGTGTCAAAGTGCAGCTAGGCCTCGCAAGGCGAGGTGGTGGTTTGCCTGTGTGTCCCTGGCAGGGATTGATCCCATCCCAGTGTAACAGGGTTCATTATGTTTCCACTTGCCACTGCAGAAATGTGTATTTCATGTTTAGGTATTTTAATTGGTTGGTTCAAGTCAGATGTCAATGAGGTGTAATGTTATTGGCTTCCCAGTCTGATATTGATATGCAAGCGGTGGGTCACGTTCTAAAATAGTGTGTTGTATTTATTCTGTTGACATATTTACAGTGTTTACGAGTTCTCTATGTACATGTCCTGATGTATATATATGTATATAGTACCTGTTAGATATTGGAGGCATCCTGGGATGTGCTTTTGTATGTTATTGTTGTAAGAGTGAGTTTGCTAGCCTGCTCTAATTCAATGGTCACCAAACTTTTCTGAGGCAAGATCACTTTTTGAGTCCAAATGCAAGCCGAGATCTGCCACGTTCTTTTTTTTAACATGACCTAAAAAATGTAAGCTTTTGCAACATTAACCAATTACAAACTGTTTTGTGGCAATAAGGTTTGTGCAGTAGGCCACAGGCCCAATACATTATCACTGCATAATGGCTATGTTCGAATTGCTCCGCCAGTGCCGTTCTTCTCAGACCATTTTTTAAATTATATATATATTTTTTTAATTATAATAGGTATGTGATCACACAGGTCATGGATCATTTGTTGTATTACTGGTGAGCATAATCATTCGTTGTTGTTTTTTACTGGACGATGGCTAGTCTGAGGCCATGATGGCCAATCTGAGGGGAGAGAGAGAAGGGAGGGAGGGAGCATCGGTGAGGATGCCTCTCACCCGACTCACCGTCCCTCCGCTCTCCCTCCGTCCGCTGACTAAAGGGGACACAGTCTTCCAGCTGATGGTGAAACAATTATTGCAATATTTCTGCCTCATGGACCAATTCATCTTGTTACTCCTATGACAAGAGAAAGTAAAATATTCCTCAATATTGAAAAAGACACAAGCCGCTAATAATAACAACGCAAGCTTATTGGAACACTTTGCTATACTCATTTATTACAGCTGCAGTGGGAGAATGCGCATTTTATGGCTTATAAAAGTGTTGAACAAAGTGTTGACAGCGCTGAATAACAACTTAATCATAAACTTACTCATAAAAATAGCAGCTCTTTGCTGTATTCGTTGAGTCTCTCTCTAGATCATGGTTTTAAAAATCTCACAGTCTCAAGTTTTGGTGTGCATTTGAGGTTTCTTTTGACATCCTATGGACAGGTGTGCCTCTCCAAATCATGTCCAATCAATTGAATTTACCACAGGTGGACACCAATCAAGTCGTAGAAACATCTCAAGGACGATCAATGGAAACAGGATGCACCTGAGCTCAATTTCTCATAGCAAAGGGTCTGAATACTTATGTAAGTAAGGTATTTTTATAAATATCTTTGTCATTATGGGATGTTGTGTGCATTCAGAAAGTATTCAGACCTCTTCCCTTTTTCCACATTTTGTTACGTTGCAGCCTTATTCTAAAATGGATAAAACAAAAATAATCCTCATCAATCTACACACAATACCCCATAATGACGAAGTGAATACAGGTTTGTAAATGTTTTTGCTACATGAAAAAAAAAAATACAGAAATATCTTATTTACATAATTATTCAGACCCTTGGCTATGAGACTCGAAATTTACCTCCGGTGCATCCTGTTTCCATTGACCATCCTTGATGTTTCCACAACTTGGAGTCCACCTGTGGTAAATTCAATTGCTTGGACATGATTTGGAAAGGTACACATCTGTCTATATAAGGTCCCACAGTTGACAGTGCATGTCAGAGCAAAAACCAAGCCATGAGGTCGAAGGAATTGTCCGTAGAGCTTCGAGACAGGATTGTGTAGAGGCACAGATCTAGGGAAGGGTACCAAAAAATGTGCAGCATTGAAGGTCCCCAAGAACACAGTGGCCTTCATTCTTAAATGGAAGAAGTTTGGAACTACCAAAACTCTTCCTAGAGCTGGCCACCCAGACATACTGAGCAATCGAGGGAGAAGGGCCTTGATCAGGGAGGTGACCAAGAACACGATGGTCACTCTGACAGAGCTCTGGAGTTCCTCTGTGGAGATAAAAGAACCTTCCAGAAGGACAACCATCTCTGAAGCACTCCACCAATCAGGCCTTTATGGTAAAGTGGCCACTCCTCAGTAAAAGGCACATAACAGACCACTTTGAGTTTGCCAAAAGGCACCTAAAGACTCTAAGTCCACTGATTCTCTGGTTTGATGAAACCAAGATTGTACTCTTCAGCCTCAATGCCAAGCGTCACGTCTGGAGGAAACCTGAAACCATCCCTACAGTGAAGCATGGTGGTGGCAGCATCATGCTGTGGGGATGTTTTTCAGCAGCAGGGACTGGGAGACTAGTCAGGATCGAGGGAAAGATGAACGGAGCAAAGTACAGAAAGATCCTTGATGAAAACCTGCTTCAAAGCGCTCAGGGCCTCAGACTTGGGCAAAGGTTCACTTTCCAACAGAACAATGACCCTAAGCACACAGCCAAGACAATGCAGGAGTGGCTTCAGGACAAGTCTCTGAATGCTCCTGAATGGCCCAACCAGGGCCCAGACTTGAACCCGATCGAACATCTATGGAGAGACCTGAAAATAGCTGTGCAGCAACGCTCCCTATCCAACCTGACAGAGCTTGAGAGGATCTGCTGAGAAGAATGGGAGAAACCTCCCAAATACAGGTGTGCCAAGCTTGTAGCATCATACCCAAGAAGACTCAAGGCTGTAATCACTGCCAAAGGTGCTTCAACAAAGTACTGAATTAAGGGTCTGAATACCTATGTAAATGTGATATTTCCATGTATTATTTTTTATAAATTTGCTCAAATTTATAAAAACCTGTTTTTGCTTTGTCATTATGGGGTATTGTGTGTAGATTGATGAGGGGGAAAAATCAATTTAACCCATTTTAGAATAAGGTTGTAACGTAACAAAATGTGAAAAAGTCAAGGGGTCTGAATCCTTTCTGGATGCACTGTATAAAAGGGGGTTTATCAAACCCTCAGCAGCTTTTGGCTTGCGGCGGCTCCAGGCTGCAGTAACATGCACTAGCTGTGGGGTTGTAGGACCTGACCGCTTGGACTGACTGCAATAAGGCCTCGTCTGCAGTTTTCCTCAGCAGATGAAAGAGCCAGAGCGGTTTACAGGCGGTGTCATGGAGCGCTGAGGGACTATTTGTCACCACACTACACCCGCAGTAGGAGTAGATGCTCCTCGCTCAGGAGCCCCGTCGAGGCACAGCTGTATCTCTCTGACACCAGAAGGGGTTCTGAGCGGATGACATTCTATATCGCTTTTTTTCCGCTGTCCCTCTCACCCTCCTTCTTCGCTCTCTCTCTTTTGCTGCCTTCCTTTTGCGGTCGCTTTGATATCTGTCTCTGTCTCTCTCTCTCTCTTGCTCTACCTATGTGTGTGTGTGTGTGTGTGTGTGTGTGTGTGTGTGTGTCTGTCTGTCTGTCTGTCTGTCTGTCTGTCTGTCTGTCTGTCTGTCTGTCTGTCTGTCTGTCTGTCTGTCTGTCTGTCTGTCTGTCTGTCTGTCTGTCTGTCTGTCTGTCTGTCTGTCTGTCTGTGGTTGTGTGTTGCGTGTGCCTACATTCCTTGGTGTATCCATGTGTGTGTGTGTGTGTGTGTGTGTGTTTACATTTCTGTGTGTGTTGCGTGTGCTTACATTCCTGTGTGTATCCATGTGAGTGTGTGTGTTTGTAGGATGGCTCATTGACATGTAGATACAGTATCTAACAATATATAGCATATCCATGTGCGTATCACGTATGCACACATTACACCACTATGGAAGATCATTGGAAATTCCCAGGCAGATGTCCTTCGACTGTTAATGTTAATGTGAAATATTGATAGGCTTCACAAGATGACTTTTTACCTTCTTTCTGTCTCTCAGCATTAAACATATTCATACCATTCTCTCGTTACAACCTTCATGTCTATGATAGGACGCCATTAGGACATTAGGTGTCCATTCCAAATGGCATCCTATTCCCTATATAGTGCACAACTTTTGTTAAGTAGTGCACTGTTTAGGGTCAGGGTGTCATTTTGGATGCACCCTAGGAAGGGATGGGACTTGGGAGGGAAGCCATTATATGTAGGCACCTAATTGAAACAATAATGGGGATATTAACAGCTTTGAAAATAGCCCCGGATACATCATGGAAGATGAGCTCTCTGTCTGACAACGTTGCTTCACTGCTGTGAGAAATGAGGCCATATTGCTTTTGGTCATGGCAATTGGCTTAGGCCTAATTAAAAAAGAAATGAGCACAGGGTGATGCGCTGTTTGAGAAAATCCCCACAGCGACAAAATAACAACAGTTGCTAATAAACATCTTCCTTGTGTAGACCTCTTTAGCCACCTCTGGCCTAGTTGCCAGATCTGTTGTATTGCCATACAGGTAGAGCAGAAACAGATCTGTTGTATTGCCATACAGTTAGAGCAGAAACAAATATGTTGTATTGCCATACAGGTAGAGCAGAAACAGATCTGTTGTATTGCCATACAGGTAGAGCAGAAACAGATCTGTTGTATTGCCATACAGGTAGAGCAGAAACAAATATGTTGTATTGCCATACAGGTAGAGCAGAAACAGATCTGTTGTATTGCCATACAGGTAGAGCAGAAACAGATCTGGTGTATTGCCATACAGGTAGAGCAGAAACAGATCTGTTGTATTGCCATACAGGTAGAGCAGAAACAGATCTGTTGTATTGCCATACAGGTAGAGCAGAAACAGATCTGTTGTATTGCCATACAGGTAGAGCAGAAACAGATCTGTTGTATTGCCATACAGGTAGAGCAGAAACAGATCTGTTGTATTGCCATACAGGTAGAGCAGAAACAGATCTGTTGTATTGCCATACAGGTAGAGCAGAAACAGATCTGTTGTATTGCCATACAGGTAGAGCAGAAACAGATCTGTTGTATTGCCACACAGGTAGAGCAGAAACAGATATGTTGTATTGCCATACAGGTAGAGCAGAAACAGATCTGGTAACGTGTAGCCTATACTTTCTCTCTGTAGCACGGCTACATTTCTCATGTTTTAGGCCTATGTGATTTACTGTGCCACTGTTATTTTCTCAAGCTACTCTCAGTCTGTTGCTGCTGATCATGTTTAAATTACTTCACCACTCCCCTGTGTGTGTGTGTGTGTGTGTGTGTGTGTGTGTGTGTGTGTGTGTGTGTGTGTGTGTGTGTGTGTGTGTGTGTGTGTGTGTGTGTGTGTGTGTGTGTGTGTGTGTGTGTGTGTGTGTGTGTGTGTGTGTGTGTGTGTGTGTGTGTGTGTGTGCCTATGAGGCTGCCTGGGTGTATTTGGCTTGAATGAGAGTGTACTGTTATTAATCACACACAACGGCTGAGGTGCAGAAACAAGCAGCACAGCGGGGTGGGTCTCACGTGTGTGTGTGTGTGTGTGTGTGTGTGTGTGTGTGTGTGTGTGTGTGTGTGTGTGTGTGTGTGTGTGTGTGTGTGTGTGTGTGTGTGTGTGTGTGTGTGTGTGTGTGTGTGTGTGTGTGTGTGTGTGTGTGTGTGTGTGAGACAAAGCGATAACTAGAAAGAAAGACACCCACACACAGATACGGGGTTCAGCGGATAAGTTGGATGGCAAAATAGGGTTTGTTTTAGAAATGTCACAACCCAAGCCCCCTCTCTCTCTCCCTTCCCTCTCTCTTGCACCTTCTCACTCTCACTCACTCACACCTCCCCCCTCTCAATTAAATTGAAAGGGTTTTATTGGCATGGCAAACATATGTTTACATTGCAAAAGCAAGTAAACATATTAAATGCAATAGGCTTCAATTCACTGGCTTCTCTTCCTCACTCACACAGACACACACACTTCTCTCAATTTAAGGGCTCTATTGGTATGGGAAACATATGTTGACATTTCCAAAGCAAGTGAAATAGATAATAAACAAAAGCGAAGTAAACAATAACAAATTTACAGTAAACGTTACACTCACAAAAGTTCCAAAAGAATAAAGACATTTCAAATGTCATATTATGTCTATATGTCGTGTTGTAATGATGTGCAAACAGTTAAAGTAGACAATGGAAAATAAATAAATATAGGTTGTATTTACAATGGGGTTTGTTCTTCACTGGTTGCCCTTTTCTTGTCACTGGTCACAAATCTTGCTGCTGTAATGGCACACTGTGGTATTTCACCCAGTCGATATGGGAGTTGATCAAATTTGGATTTGTTTTCCAATTCTTTGTGGGTCTGTGTAATCTGAGGGAAATATGTGTCTCTAATATGGTCATACATTTGGCAGGAGGTTAGGAAGTGCAGCTCAGTTTCCACCTCATTTTGTTGGCACTGTGCACATAGCCTGCCTTCTCTAGGCTATTCTCACTGTACAAAGTCAAATATTTCCTTAATTTTGGTTAAGTGACAGTGGTTAGGTATTCTGCCACTGTGTGCTCTCTGTTTAGGGCCAAATAGCATTCTAGTATTTTTATAAATTCTTTCTAATGTGTCAAGTAATTCTCTTTTTGTTTTCTTATGATTTGGTTGGATCTAATTGTGTTGCTGTCGTAGGGCTTGTGTTTATGAACAGAGCCCCAGGACCAGCTTGCTTAGGGGACTCTTCTCCAGGTTCATTTCTCTGTAGGTGATGGCTTTGTTATGGGAGGTTTGGGAATCGCTTCCTTTTTGGTGGTTGTAGTATTTAACGTCTCTTTTCTCTCCCTCTGACACCTTCCTGCCAGAGCGTCTTAGGCAGGAGTCTGGCCCCACCTCCTAGTGGCCTCTTTATGAGGTAGAAAGAGAGCTAGCTGCATGTGGACCTGCCTGGCGCCCAACTGTGAGGCCCTTTTAATTAGAGTCCTGGTGTTCTGCCTCCCCCACTAACCACACATCCCACCTCACACACATACCTCCTTACCTAAGCTTTACACACACACACACACACACACACACACACACACACACACACACACACACACACACACACACACACACACACACACACACACACACACACACACACACACACACACACAATCACAGAAGAGCTCATGCACAAGAAAACTCTTGAAAAACACACACACACACACACAATCACAGTCACGCATGGGCGGGATGAAGTCATTCACCCATAACCGGCAACACACACACAAACATACACACACACACAAACATACACACACACACACACACACACACACACACACACACACACACACACACACACACACACACACACACACACACACACACACACACACACACACACACACACACACACACACACACACACACACTGTCCTCCAGTCAGTCAGACAGTATTAAAGCAAAGTTTTCCAGGCAGACTCCCATGGCTCCCTCCCTCCTGCCCAGCCCCATAGTAGGGGGAATGGAAAACAGATGTGGTGAGCAGTATGAGGTCTCAGCCCCTGTCCCTTCCCATCCACGGGGCCTGGGTGTGGTGGCAACATCTTCCCCTACATGGGTCAGGAGCAGGGCAGCATGCCAACACACACACAGGCATGCACAAACACATGCACAAATGTACACATGCATGCACACACACATACACATACACACATACATTGACTATCCAGCCACCCAGTGTAGTATCATCTCTGGGAACTATCCAACGACATAGACAAAACAATCCTGGACAGTTTCGCTATCTCCACACATATCCCATAACATTTCTCCAATGTACCTTTACAACACAGGCTAAGCCGTTTCTGAAGCAAAATGTCGACTTGGATTTATTGTCGATCTTTCTTGTTCTTGTAGAACGAAAAATATTGACGCACTGGTATTGCCTATGTTCCCAAAATGTTGGTATAATCAGGCAATGTTGCGTCCCCAACTGGACATTCGTCTTTCGTTTTCTTATCATCTCAACCTTTTCGTCTCATGCTTTCTGCGATCAGACCTCATTCACTCAACCCCTGCAGCTTTCAGCTTGTTTAAAAGCGACCTGCTGTATCAATCGATGAAGAACAATGGCGGGGGCAGGGGGTGTTATTATGTTAGATGTTCTGAAATGTTCTCGTGAACTTCCCTAATCCTCCTCAAAGCGTGCCATCCGGTCCAACTAGAGCGGAGTCCCCAGGCCTTGGGCACATGAGCCCACACAACCTCGGGGCTTAACCCTATCAAGACCCCAGCAAAAATCAGCTTTTGATTTCTCTGACTTTCATTTACTTGCATGTCCAGCCCTTATATTTAGCCTCACAATTAAGTCTTTAACCATTTTATTTTCAGGACAACCAGAGCTACAAGTAGAACACAAAACAATTTCACATTTCACATTCAAAAATGTCAATCAAATAAATATTTTCCGCCAAAGCAAAAACCGGACAAAAATGAATTTACCTGAATGCTGTAGGTACATAAATTGTTTGGTTAGTTCGATACATCTTTAATGACGAAAAAAACACGAACAATACAAAAACAACAAATGAAATGTGAAAACCTATACAGCCTATCTGGTGACTACAAACACAGAGACAGGAACAATCACCCACGAAATACTCAAAGAATATGGCTGCCTAAATATGGTTCCCAATCAGAGACAAAGATAATCACCTGACTCTGGTTGAGAACCGCCTCAGGCAGCCACAGACTATGCTGGACACCCCACAAAAACCCCATGACAAAAATGCACCACAATAACCCATGTCACACCCTGGCCTGACCAAATAAATGAAGACAAACATACATTACTTCTACCAGGGCGTGACACCGGGCCCCATCAGGATCTGCCCTTGTCCCACAAACACCACTCTAGCATAGCCCCTGTTCATCACGTAGATACCAACCAGACTAATGGTTGGTATCTACAGATGCAGAAGAAATACGGTACAACCCAGATGTCAGGGGGTAGGAGTGGCTTGCTAGTAAAGTGAGATGTTAGCAAAGCTACCTTATTTATCCTTCTGAAAACACCTCCCATCTTTTGTGACAAGAGATGCATGTTTTCCTTCAGTTTCGACCTAAGTGTGTAATTGAATTGAGAGTACTTGATTTACAAGTTATTTTGCGTACCAAACAACCCCAGACAATATCAGTGGCCTAATCCAACTGTGCACTGCTTTGGCAATTTTACCTATATTTTACTAGGCGAGTCAGTTAAGAACAAGTTCTTATTTTCAATGACGGCCTAGGAACAGTGGGTTAACTGCCTGGGATTCGATCTTGCAACTTTTCGGTTACTAGTCCAACGTTCTAACCACTAGGCTATGCTGCCATTTCGGCAATGACCAACGACAGGTAGGGGGCCTATTCCTGATCTTGCACGTCTGCGCAGCACCTTCTGAATTCTAATGCTTGTGAAATGGCTTGCGCAATTTTTAGGCTTCAAAGTGGAACTGACAGCATTTTAGCAACATGAAATCTCATGGCATCTGTTCATATACAGTCCCAGGAAGAATATGAGACTTAAAAAAAAAATCTGACAAGGGAGCACTTAGATATGGTAATTTTCAAGTTTTCATAACTTCTTAGAATGGTTGGGAATTACATATATTAATGCATTTGTGAAAACTTATTTCAAGCTGTCAGGCATTCCCTTGACAGCAAGAGCCTCTCGGTGGATGCTGCAGTGTACCCAAGTGGCGTCGGGAGCAACTGCTTGCACGCGCGTTACCACTCCACTATGTCTCCCTGTCATGGCTTTTGCACCATCAGTACAGATACCAACACATCTTGACCACGAAAGTCCATTTGATGTCACAAAGTTGTCCAGTACTTTATAAATATCCTCTCCTGTTGTCCGGGTTTTCAGTGGTTTACAGAAGAGGATGTCTTCCTTAATTGACCCCCCATAAACGTAACGGACATGTACCAGGAGCTGTGCCAGGCTCGCCACGTCTGTTGACTCATCCGGCTGTAACGCATATAATTCACTGGCTTGTTTTTGGCAGTGAAACGAGGCTATTCAGGCGAGAGAGAAAAAAACTCACCCAAATGTATAGCCCCATTGGAAAATATAAATGGACTGATTTAAAATGTGAAGAAAAAAATGTTTAGCACATTTTTATTTGGCATACCCCCGACGGCATTGTGGTACCCCAGTTTGGGAATACCTGATCTATTGCATCTTAGCCTATGCCGCTCTGTTATTGCTCATCCATATATTTATATGTATATATTCTTATTCCATTCCTTTACTTAGTTTTGTGTGCATTAGGTGTCTGTTTCTGGAATTGTTTGATATCACTTGTTAGATACTGCTGCACTGTCAGGAAATAGAAGCACAAGCATTTCGTTACAATCGCAATAACATCTGCTAATCATGTGTATGGATGACCAACAAAATATGATTTGATTTGTTTAAACCCTCTGAAACTTTTTCAGATAGTTGGCCGTCAGAATTCCACTGATAAACTTCCTGCCAATGCTTGCTCGTCCCAACCCACGTTTTGACAACTGAATGGGAACTTCCCTGTCCACCCATTTGATCTATGGCAAATATGCTAAACAAAAATATAAATGCAACATGTTACAATTTCAAAGATTTTACTGAGTTACAGCTCATATAAGGAAATCATTCAATTGTATATTCCGAGTGTGTATATTCCGAGCGTTGCCAGATTGTCTGTTCATAACTTCAGAGTGGTTCACTCTCTTAGTGTTCGGAGTGCACACTGGACACTGTGGCTGAGGTATAGGGTTGATCCGGCTAGCTTGCAGACACCTCACTGACATGTTTTACTCACCATAGCAGAGCAGGCTATCTTGCTAACGTTAGGCTCCATGTTTTTAGTTTGCAACATTTTATTTATTTTTGTACCTTTATTTAACTAGGCTAGTCAGTTAATAACAAATTCTTATTTTCAGGAACAGTGGGTTAACTGCCTGTTCAGGGGCAGAATGACATTTGTACCTTGTCAGCTCAGGGATTCGACCTTGCAACCTTTCGGTTACTAGTCCAACTCTCTAACCACTAGGCTACCCTGCTGTTATGACTGGCTTGTGATCCTTGCCTCTCTAGTTTGATTGTGTTGTGACAGCCTTATTTACATTTGTCCATGTTTGTCCAAAATATTGAGTCATTGAAACTGAAACGGTGCATCCCGAATGGAGACAGTTAACAATGTAACAGGCCAACTGTGATTTACAACCTGATAGCAATATTTTTGGGACTACCAAGAAATGTATTGGTGAATTATATGAATCATGCAGTGAATTGCATCCATCTATTCTGCCAACAATGCCTTAGTGTACGTCATGATATGTCGAGTCAAATATATCCCATTTTTAAAACCTCTTTTTAAAGTTGGTTTTGTTGCATAAACTGGGAATCTGATATTCTGGACTGATAATGATTGTTTGTTTTACTGGAATAAAAGTAAGATACCGGAGACACAACTCTCATCTGGCTATAGCCTACCTGCTTCCATTAGATTTGATTTAGATTGTTCAGGTTCACCATCAGTAATAGTTTAGGTCGTTTTGCTTTATTTTATACTGTCAGTGTAAATGGTCATTTATTTTGGTTTAAGTTGATCATTTCATAACAAGGACAGCAATTCACTATGAGTGAAGCGACACTGCATGGACGAAACGGGAGGAGCTCACTCCATAAAAACTCCATAAGCTCACTCCATAAAAACTTCAAAATGGTCAAAACCATTCCATTTTGTGTCGGGGTGATATCCAAAATTGTGCTATATATATTCATTGGCTATCATTCTTTACGATAAATATTCATACATTACTAGATCAAACACTTTCAGTTCAAACACTTTTAATCTGGAAAAATGGCAAGTGGGTGATCGTGATTTCAGATCAAAAGTGTGGGGAGAGAAAAAGCATACATTGCCCCCCGCCCCAATACACAGGAGGCTGCTAATGGGAGGACGGCTCATACTGCAATAATGGCTGGAACGGAGCATATGGAATGGCATCAAACACATTGAAACTATGTGTTTGATATATTTAATACAATTCCACTTATTCTGCTCCAGCCATTACCACAAGCCCATCCTCCCCAATTAAGGTGCCACCAACCTCCTGTGCCCTAATAGGATAGTGGGATGGTAGATTCCCACTAGTCTCCTTTATGGCTCTGCTCAGGTGACTACATACACCATAGACATATTCATCATTCACACAGAAGTCCCAATGGGCACAGATCAGACGTCTATTCCACGTTGGTTCAACGTAATTTAATTCAAATGAAAACAATGTTGATTCAACCAGTGTGTGCGCAGTGTGGTCAGCTCAGACTCATCCAGCTCAGACGGGCCCAGCTCTTGAGTACCATCAACAGCTGATTTGAACTTAGAATGGAAAATTAATGTTTATGCAACAAATGTTAGTGCATAGAATTGTATTGCATTGCACCAAATGTCAGAGTGAGAGAGAAAATGGACGCAGCTGCTGAGCACTGAAATCACAGAGGGGGATGGAAGCTCACAGTCAGAACGGTGGGGCTCTGGGAGCTCTGTCTGCCCTGCAGCTCCAGAGAGGTAGAGAGAGGAGAGAGAACAGGAAATAGAGAAAGAAAGAGGCACATGGGCAGGAGGTGTAGACTAAATACAAACCTCAGCTGCTTACCAGGCAGCCGCCCCCCAAATCTCCTCATACCAGAGGGGAGAGCAAAAAGATGTCACAGTTTTACTTCAGATTCTGATGTTTATCCACGTTTCGCCAAATCTTAAATGTCAAAGTGTTTGAAATAATGGGTTGCTCCTCCTGCTCTGCATCATTCCGAATTGTGAAATGAAGGGTTCAAGTTTTTGGACAGGGTTAAAACATTACATTTAGGCATTCATTTCAAAATATTAAAGGTGAAGCTTACCCAAAATACAGAAACTACCAAGTGATTCTATACATTGAATCTAGTTGTTACGCGGAGTGACATATTGGAAGCCAAGAGCAGACTCAGATGAGGAAACAGGGATGAATGAACCAAAATATGTATCGTTACACAGAGAGATATGGAATGCAGATGCGGGGAAGCTCAGATGAGTTGCAGAAAAAACAGATGTGGAGACTGAGGTTGAAGTTAGTTGAGTAGAACAGGGTAAACAGGTCCTGAGGGGAATCCAAGGTAGTGGTGGTGAGTAAAATCCAGAGCAAGGTAGTTGGGTGGTGAGATGTGGTACAGGAGACAGGAGCCAGAGAGGTAACTGCAATGAGAGGATAAATGGTGTCAGGCAGGGAATCGGGCACAACAGAGTAACAGGATCTTGAATAATCATAAATGGCTAGAATCATGAACTGACTGAGCATAGATTACGATCTGGCAGATTGGAAGTGGCAGGACTGAGTATTTGTAGAGGTCTTGATTATGGAACGAGTTGCAGCTGGTAAGGATCTGCTCTGACTCCAGCATACCTGTCTCCAACCACACAGAGAGGGAGAGGGATAGAGAGAGTGTACAGGGGGAGTAACTGCAGGTCAAGAAGACACCGGATGAACACCAGAGGGCATAGCATGAGCAGATGTGACACTAGTTCAGGGGAGTTTGCCCTCTCCCCCTCTGTAGTGCTGTACTGAAACAGCTTCAAACAGGCCACTTGACGTTGCTGGATGTAGGCCTCGCTCTAGTCCGTTGCCAGTGGACAAATTTGTTGGTTATTGAAAATATTTGAGATTATTAAATTAGTTGCCACTTTATGTAATAGGTTTTGGCCCATGTACAGTATATTGATAATGACTTGGAGTCAGACAGACAGGCCTGGATGAGATCTTTAAGAATCAGGGCCCTCCGCAAGGCTCACAAAATCATTTTAGTCCCAAGCCACCTCCTGTACCCGGACGTTGAACTACTCCCCTCTTGGCGCAGGTATAGGGCACCCCTCAGCAGGAAAAACAGAATTAGACAATCATTTGTGCCAGGTGTGATATCCATCCTAAATAGCTCGGGTTAATGTTCCTATCAACTCAAAAAGACCAGCAGGCTAGTCTTGAAAAAAAAAATGTTTTATTGGTATGTAACTGTTATGAAAGTTGTATTGTCAATTTTGTTTTGTATTTAAAACGCCACTTTAAACGTGTACATGACACTGCAACAAAATTTCCCCATGGGGACAATAAAGTCAGTTAGTATTAATAATGACAGTCCTGATTTGATTCTGACAGAGTTTATTCATAGCTGTTTGTGTGATTTAGTCATTCAATTGCAATACATTATTTTAGCATTATTTTATGTAGTCGGCTGCCATAGTAGCGGAGATGGGTAACAACTGTGCATGTGTGCTACGTAGAAACTACACGTCATACCCTTATTCACAGATGCACGTTTTTTTAGGTGAAGACAGCATTACACATTAGGCATACAAAGTAAACAACAACCTACAAACATGTATGACAACGAAATACTTGAGAATGATGAAAAAACTACTGGAGGGGCACCGATGGTGTCTTTGAACCTGTGACGCTGGTATAAATGATTCGGGAGACAGGCGCAGGAATGCTTAAGTCTGGGAACCCCATTCACCAACAGCCAAAGAAATTGCACAGCGCCAAATACAAATCAACAGACATCTCATAAATCAAATTTCTCAAACATACAAGTATTAGGCACCATTTTAAAGATAAAATTCTCGTTAATCCAGCCACAATGTCTGATTTCAAAAATGCTTTACAGCGAAAGCCCCGCAAACTATTATTTTAGGTCACCACCAAGTCACAGAAAAACCCAGCCATTTTTCCAGCCAAAGAGAGGAGTCACAAAAAGCACAAATAGAAATAAAAGAAATCACTAACCTTAGATGATCTTCATCAGATGACACTAATAGGACTTCATGTTACACAATACATGTATGTTTGGTTCGGTAAGTTCATATTTATATCCTAAAATCTCATTTTACATTGGCGTGTTACGT
Organism: Oncorhynchus gorbuscha; assembly: GCF_021184085.1. NCBI lineage: Eukaryota > Metazoa > Chordata > Actinopteri > Salmoniformes > Salmonidae > Oncorhynchus > Oncorhynchus gorbuscha. Next base: position 56,866,321 of record NC_060182.1, on the reverse strand, counting down.
TCAGTAGTTCCAAAACATGCAGTGATTTTGCAAAGAGCCACATGAATTTACAGAAATACTATATAACATGTGTTACATATGGAAATATAGATAAACTTCTCCTTAATGCAACCGCTGTGTCAGATTTCAAAATAACTTTACGGAAAAAGCATAATCTGAGTACGGCGCTCAGAGACAGTTGTAAATCATACAGCGCGTGTAACGGTTTTCTTCCTGGGAAGGAGAGGAGGACCAAAATGCAGCTTGGTTATTGTTAACCACCTAGAACACTACCTGTTACCTAGAACACTCAACTGAACACAACCCCATAGACTACAAAACTCCTAGACAAAACAAGACACATAAATCAACCATTTCACACCCTGGCCTAACCAACATAATTTAAAAAACACAGAATACTAAGACCAGGGCGTGACAACGCGTTATATCAAGATCGCAGATATTAGAGTAACAACAAATGTCGGTACATGTAAGTATCTTATAATCCTTTCAATCAGGGACAGCTGTCTATCGTTGTTTCTGATTGGAAATCATACTTCGGCAGCCTTTTTACTTTTCTCATTTGTGGGTTGTTGTCTTTGTTAGTGGCATGTATAGCCTTACAGAGCTTCACTTCAAGTCAAGTTTATAATGACAGCCTACAATACACCTACCTGAAATCACATCAGCTTCAATTACTTTATTGGTCCTGTCATCCATGTAGCTGTATGAATGAATGAATGAATTAATTCATTATTTAATGATTGATTTGTATCTCAAGTTCAGAACCAATTCTTTGGCTGAAAGATAATTGAGAAATGTTGTAAATTTTCTTCCCTTTTTTTCACCAATGATTTTCAAAACTTCTTAAAATCTGTATTATGATAGTAATTATAATGACATATACAGTGGATTGATAAAGTATTCACCTGTCACGTTCTGGCCTTAGTTTATTTGTGATGTCTTTAGTATGTCTTTAGTATGGTCAGGGCATGAGTTGGGCAGTCTATGTTCTTTTTTCTATGATTTGGTATTTCTGTGTTTGGCCTGGTATGGTTCTCAGAGGCAGCTGTCAATCGTTGTCCCTGATTGAGAACCATACTTAGGCAGCCTGTTTTCACCCTTGGGTTCTGGGTGATTATACTTTTTGTTTAGTGTGTTTTGCACTTGACGGAGCTGTTTCGGTTGTGCTTTTTGTTTCTTTGTTTGATCTTGTTCAGTTTCAATAAATAATATGAACAAGTACCACGCTGCGCTTTGGTCCTCACCTTCTTCCACCGACGACCGTTACATCACCCCCCTTTGCATTTTCCTACTTTGTTGCCTTACAACCTGGAATTCAATTTTTGGGGGGTTTGTATCATCTGATTTACACAACATGCCTACCACTTTGAAGATAAGACAAATAAAACAGAACATGAGCTTACATAACCCCCCCCCCAAAGTCAATACTTTGTAGAGACACCTTGCAGTAATTATAGCTGAAAGTCTTGTGGGGTATGTCTCTATAAGCTTGGCACATCTAGTCACTGGGATTTTTGCAAAACTGCTCCAGCTCCTTCAAGTTGGATGGGTTCCGCTGGTGTACAGCTATCTTTAAGTCACACCATAGATCCTCAATTGGATTGAGGTCTGGGCTTTGACTAGGCCATTCCAAGACATTTAAATGTTTTCCCTTAAACCAGTCAAGTGTTGCTTTAGCAGTATGCTTAGGGTCATTGTCCTGTTGGAAGGTGACCTCCGTTCCAGTCTCAAATCTCTGGAGACTGAAACAGGCTTCCCTCAAGAATTTCCCTGTATTTAGCACCATCCATCATTCCTTCAATTCTGAACAGTTTCCCAGCCCTGCCGATGAAAAACATCCCCATAGCATGATGCTGCCACCACCATGCTTCACTGTAGGGATGTTATTCTCGGGGTGATGAGGTGTTGGTTTTTCGGCAGACATAGCATTTTCCATGATGGCCAAAAAGCTCAATTTTAGTCTTATCTGACCAGAGTACCTTCTTCCATATGTTTGGGGAGTCTCCCACATTCCTTTTGGCGAATACCAAACATGTATGCTTATTTCTTTCTTCAAGCAATGGCTTTTTTTCTGGGCACTCTTCCGTAAAGCCCAGTTCTGTAAAGTGTACGGTTTAAAATGGTCCTATGGACAGATACTCAAATCTCCGCTGTGGAGTTTTGCAGCTCCTTCAGGGTTATCTTTGGTCTCTTTGTTGCCTCTCTGATTAATGCCCTCCCTGCCTGGTCTGTGAGTTTTGGTGGGTGGCCCTTTCATGGCAGGTTTGTTGTGGTGCCATATTATTTCCATTTTTTCTGATGGATGTAATGGTGCTCCGTGGGATGTTCAAAGTTTCTGATGTTTTTTTTATAACCCAACCCTGATCTGTACTTCTCCACAACTTTATCCCTGACCTGTTTGGAGGGCTCCTTGGTCTTCACGGTGGTGCCCCTTGCTTAGTGGTGTTGCAGACTCTGGGGCCTTTCAGAACAGGTGTATATACAGTGGGGGAAAAAGTATTTAGTCAGCCACCAATTGTACAAGTTCTCCCACTTAAAAAGATGAGAGAGGCCTGTAATTGTCATCATAGGTACACTTCAACTATGACAGACAAAATTAGAAAAAAGAAACCAGAAAATCACACTGTATAATTTTTTATGAATTTATTTGCAAATTATGGTGGAAAATAAGTATTTGGTCACCTACAAACAAGCAAGATTTCTGGCTCTCACAGACCTGTAATTTCTTCTTTAAGAGGCTCCTCTGTCCTCCACTCGTTACTTGTATTAATGGCACCTGTTTGAACTTGTTATCAGTGAGCTCGTGAATGTTGGGGGTTATGTAGTGTGATGTGGTCCTCGTCATCATCAGGGGAGCTAAAACTGGTGTCCAGCTGGGAAGGTGAAGACTGTGGATAGTGTGTAGGAAAAGGTGAAGGAGGCTGCTGTTGCTGAGATTTATTTCCCTGATCCTCGTTAGAAAGACAATACACAAAATGATCGAAGCGTTCTAAAATTAAAGAAAAATGACATACTGAATAACACTTTGATATATGGAATCATAGAAAATAATATACATTGTTCTGGATTACTTACTGAAGACTCAGGGACCCTTTCTGGTTCATCTGGAGGTCTGGACACAGCTGAAAAGCTCATGGACTCAGGAGATCGACCATATTATTAAACATTTAAAAGAGCTTTACTCTTACCCATTTAAATCAAAAGATCAATGTGAAATTATTACACATAGATGCTGAATGTACTCTCAAAGCATGTTGTCAAATGAATGCACAATAGATATTCAATTACTCCAGGTGGTTCTAGGAGACAGACAGTTCACAGGTTGAAACGTGGTCATACTAATTAACCATGGCTAGCCAACACATCAGACATTGGGAAAAGGTGTGAAAATATCCATTATTTACATGGGTGCCAGATGAGCTTGCTGTTGTTTGGTCCTTTGAAGACCAATCAATTGAGGCCAGAACCTGTGATTCAGATAGGGAAATTTACCTCAGTTACTTGTGACACAATGGAAGTTCATGATACATACACTATGAATTGTGAAAGGGAGAGGAAGTTGATCTAGTATTGGATATATGCCCATGTGTTATTGTGTTGTGTATTGACAAATAAAAACTTCCATCCTAACACACAAGTCATGTTATACTTTTTTTTTAACATCTAATACATTTTCATGGCGCTAAAATTAATTATAGGGGGAGAGTTTACAAATAGGCTACACAATAGACCAGACAATGGCCAATCATATACCCTAGGTGGTTCCAGGGGCCAGGTTTTTTTTATTTAAAAATATATATATTTAACCTTTATTTATCTTGTTTAACTTATTTCAATCATTGTTATACAGCAGTTCACAGCCTGAAATATTGTCATGCTAATTAACCATGTCTAGCCAACACATCAGTCATGGGGAATTACGGTTATGAAGAATAGCGGGCAGAATTCCGCAACACTTTTTTGTTTGAATCTATTCTGCAATGTAAGGTGACACTATTGTCTCTTCAACCCCCTTGTCATAAATGCATAGGGAAGATACGTTATCCTGTACAGCACCTACAGTGCCTTGCGAAAGTATTCTGCCCCCTTGAACTTTGCAACCTTTTGCCACATTTCAGGCTTCAAACATAAAGATATAAAACTGTATTTTTTGTGAAGAATCAACAACAAGTGGGACACAATCATGAAGTGGAACAACATTTATTGGATATTTCAAACTTTTTTAACAAATTCAAAACTGAAAAATTGGGCGTGCCATGCAATATTTGAAAAGAGAACATTTCGTTATGTAGGCTAGTTTGGCACATTTTCTACTAGCCCGGTCTGAAAAGTACAAGCCGCGGGCTAGTTTAATTTCTATCCCTGCCTATTTCTACAGTTGAAGTCGGAAGTTTACATACAGTTAAATACGTGGCCAAAAGTTTTGATAATGACACAAATATTGATTCTCACAAAGTTTTCTGCTTCAGTGTCTTTAGATATGTTTGTCAGATGCTACTATGAAATACTGAAGTATAATTACAAGCATTTCATTAGTGTCAAACGCTTTTATTGACAATTACGTGAAGTTGATGTAAAGAGTCAATATTTGCAGTGTTGACCCTTCTTTTTCAAGACCTCTGCAATCTGCCCTGGCATGCTGTCAATTAACTTCTGGGCTACATCCTGACTTTTGGCAGCCCATTCTTGCATATTCAATGAGTCACGTGACCCATTTTTGCAGCTTTTTCAGTACAGCACTACAGGGGAAGAGGGCAAACTCTGCTGGACTAGTTTAAATTTATGGAATTACTTGGGAATTTCTGTATTTTGGGTAAACTTCTCCTTTAAGGTTTTGGCCAGGGTAAAAAAAATGTGTCTACCACTGCAAACCTGCTGTTTAGGAGGTCCTGTATATTGTATTTTCAACCAGCAACTATCAGGATATAAACTGATCAAATGTTTTCACACTTTTACAGTGTTAGTTTTCTCAGCTGTTGTACAATATGACATAAAAAAACAGGAAAACTGAATTATTTTTTAATTTTAATTTTACCCCTTTTTCTCCCCAATTTCATGGTATCCAATTGTTAGTAGTTACTATCTTGTCTCATCTCTACAACTCCCGTATGGGCTCGTGAGAGACGAAGGTCGAAAGCCATGCGTCCCCCGAAACACAACCCAACCAAGCCGCACTGCTTCTTAACACAGCACGTATCCAACCCGGAAGCCAGCCGCACCAATGTGTCGGAGGAAACACCGTGCACCTGGCGACCTGGTAAGCGTCACAGGAGTCGCTAGTGCGCGATGAGACAAGGATATCCCTTCCGGCCAAACCCTCCCTAACCTGGACGACACTAGGCCAATTGTGCGTCGCCCCACGGACCTCCCAGGCGCTGCCGGCTGCGACAGAGCCTGGGCGCGAACCTACAGTCTCTGGTGGCACAGCTAGCACTGCGAAGCAGTGAGGAAAACAGAATTTTGACTGTACTTGGCCTTTAAGTTAAGGGTTAAAGATTTTTGGGTTAAAACATTAAGTTTCCCAAATGGCTAAGTTAAGGCTTGAAACAAGGTTAAAACCAGTGGTTGGAACAGAACCAAAAAACGGAAAATAACAACATTTTTCAAGGAACAGAACCGGGGTCGAAAGTGATCCATACTGTAGTCCCATCTTGCATCATAGGCTACGATTATCTGTAAACAACTCGCTTGCCTGCTCTATCCGCACTGATTGGTGTATTAATTGAATTAGCTAAATGTGAAAAAGTGTTTATTTCACAGGTTAAAAAAGGAGCAGAAAGGAGCAATATAAACCAGTAGCTTTTTTTTTGTTCGAACCGGTTCAGAATTGTATTTTGCTGCTCGGAAAAGTGGACCAGAACTAAAAAAAAATAGTGGTTCTGTTCAGAACGAAACAATTGGAAAATCATTTAGCTTCCGACCTCTGGTAAAAATAAATATTAAAAAATCACTGAGTGAATTACCACTGGGATTGAACATGCGACTTTCGAATCCAGAGTCATGGGATTACAATCCGAATGGTTAAATGAAGGATTCAAGTTTCTGGATATGGTTACAACATTAAGTTTAGGCATTCATTCTGAATGATTCATTTAATGGTTATGGTATCAGATAGGGTTAAAATTTACATTTTACTAACACATGTTTATCACTGGGATTGAATACGCAAGTTTTGGATCCATAGTCATGGGATTACATTTATCTGCCACCCCCGTCTATAATGCCACAGCAAAACCCAAGCCTACTTGATGGCAATAGCTTTCACCGTTGCCCCTAGTGGCTGATTTTGAAGGAATTTCCAGGACAATTTCGAAGTCAATCTTGAGCGATCTGGCTGGGGAGGAGAGGGGAGAGAGGTGGAGAGAGCTAGCCTCACAGCCACCACATCTTCCCACCTCTTCACCTCCTCACCTAGTCCCTGTCTGCTAAGAACCACTCAATCACAGGAGACTGCTGAGGGGAGAACGGCTCATAGTAATGGCTGGAACGGCTCAAATGGAATGGCATCAAACACCTGGAAACCATGTGTTTGATGTATTTGATACATTCCGCTCCAGCCATTACCACGAACCCGTCCTCCCCAATTAAGGTGCCACCAAACTCCTGTGCGTCCAATCCCAGGGATTTGACATGAAGGACAGAAACAGAAGGACACATTTTCTCTCCACCTCTTTTTACCATCGAGCTGATTTGTCAAATGACACTCCCCTTGAAATCCCCCCAGATTGTGGATGCATACCAAATGGCACCCCATTCCTTCTATAGTGCACTACTTATGACCAGAGCCCTGTCTGTGGGCGTTGGTCATAAGTAGTGCACTATAAAAGGAAAAGGGTGCCAATCGGGACGCAGGCTGTGTGGGAGTTGCCATGGCACTCCGTATCGACCGCCCATCTCCCTCAAAGCACTGCCAAGCCAACTCCCGCTTTCCTTCTCTTTTCTTCCTTTCTTTTCTTATATATAGGTATTGTTTTTAAATATTTTTTGTCTGCCTAGAGAGGGGGAGAAAGTAAAAGTTTTCCTGGAGGACATTTGCACAAAGAGCTTTAACACCCCACCACCCGCCCGTCGCTAAACACACTCTTTTTACCTCTTTAAATATTGAGAATCATTTCAAATTCCTCCTTCGCCCCCCTTTGATGCTGCATGCCTCCAAACACCTTTGTGACTGGCCTGTGTCCCAAATGGCACCTTATTCCATTTATAGTGCACTGTTGTGCACTTCTTTCGACCAGAGCCCTATGGGGCCTGGTTAAATATAGTGCACCATAAAGGGAATAGGGTGCCATTTGGGACGTAACATATAAGTGGACCATGGCTGAAATATACATGAACCTCAGTTGTTGCGCCGTAGCCTTGTCTTATTACCCAGGATCCCTTGTGTCTGTGCCAGGGGACAGGCTCCCCCGCTCCCCATTGTGTCACTCAGGTTGCCACCACCCCCTCCTTCATGTCAGCTGGAAAATGTCTCCACTAATAGAGAGTCCCTCTCTGGGCCTGGCCTCTGGCCCTTCGGCCCCCTACTAGCCTCCACACACATGCCACAGCTGCAGAGAGAGAGAGAGAGAGAGAGTCCACCTCGCAAACTACGCCACAACAACATAGTACTCTCTCCTCACCCTCCTCTGCTTTAGTGCTGAACACTATATTCACACAGCACAGGCCCCACTCGAGTAGATCACACTGCATGCTGTTCTCGTTAGCCTTTCTCTTTTACAGGGATAAGTCTTGCTTTTTATGTAATTGTATTGCTCAAATGCCTATATGTTTCTTTTTCTGTTTTTGTGCTGTTATAAAATATTTGGGTTAGCTGGTAGGTGGGGAGAGCCTGTATGGTGGGCGTCGTTAAAGAAAATGCAATTATGAGTTCGAGAGTCAGAGATATAGGCCTACAACATGAATATAGAACATTTTCTCCGAGTGTGTTGCTGAGTGCATATGGTTGTTGGAGAATATGTAAATTGTTGCTAACATGGGCCAAAGCATTGGACTTTCCCTCTTTGTAATTTGCAGAGCAGTCTGGCTCTGATCAGTGTCTGAAATGCTCTTGCGCACACTAGCACACACATGCATGCAGGGTTGGTAGGTTACTTTCTAAATGTAATCCGTTCCAGTTACTAGTTACCTGTCCAAAATTGTAATCACTAACGTAACTTTTGGATTGCCCAAACTCAGTAACGTAGTCGGATTACATTCAGTTACTTTTAGATTATTTTCCCCTTAAGAGGCATTGGAAGAAGACAAAATGTATGTTACCAATTAAACGACATCTATTAAAGGCTAAATCAATGTTAAAGTTTACATAGCTGGCCCTATTAATGTAAAATTTTACTTTATGGGTTGGTTATGTAGGCTTCTTCTAACCCATCACTTTCTACTATATATAATAATTCGATTAAATGATGTCTTTACATTTAAAACCAAAGTCTATCAGGATGTCATGTTTTGTCATTAATTATCATGTCTTGTCCCTGTGCTTCCCCTTCTATTCGTTTCCCTCTGCTGGTCTTATTAGGTTCTTTCCCTCTTTCTGTCCCTCTCTCTCCCCCTCCCTCTCTCACTCTCTCGCTCTCTCTTCTCTCTATCGTTCCGTTCCTGCTCCCAGCTGTTCCTATTCCCCTAATCAATCATTTAGTCTTCCCACACCTGTTCCCGATCCTTTTCCCTGATTAGAGTCCCTATTTCTCTCCTTGTTTTCCGTTCCTGCCCCGTCGGATCCTCATCTATAATTCACCGTGCTGTGTCTATGTTTTGCCCTGTCGTGTCGTGTTTCCCTCAGATGCTGCGTGGTGAGCAGGTGTCTGAGTCTGCTAGGTTCAAGTGCCTTCCCGAGGCAACCTGCAGTTCTCGATCAAGTCTCCAGTCTGTTCTCGTCTTTACGAGTAGTATTATGCTTTTGTTTTGTAAAAGTTTCTTACTGGATTAAAAACTCTGTTTTCGCCAAGTCGCTTTTGGGTCCTCATTCACCCGCATAACAGAAGGATCCGACCTAGGAATGGACCCAGCGACTACAGAGGCTCGTAACACTGCCGTCAAGATCCAAGGAGCCATGCTCGGCAGACACGAGCAGGAATTGTCTGCTGCTCGCCATGCCGTGGAGAACCTGGCCGCTCAGGTTTCCGACCTCTCTGGACAGTTCCAGAGTCTTCGTCTCGTGCCACCTGTTACTTCCTGGCCTGCCGAGCCTCCGGAACCTAGGGTTAATAACCCACCTTGCTACTCCGGGCAGCCCACGGAGTGCCGCTCCTTTCTCACCCAGTGTGATATTGTGTTCTCTCTCCAACCCAACACATACTCTAGTGAGAGAGCTCGGGTTGCTTACGTCATTTCACTCCTTACTGGCCGGGCCCGAGAGTGGGGCACAGCTATCTGGGAGGCAAGGGCTGATTGTTCTAACAATTACCAGAACTTTAAAGAGGAGATGATTCGGGTTTTTGACCGTTCAGTTTTTGGTGGGGAGGCTTCTAGGGCCCTGGCTTCCCTATGCCAAGGTGATCGATCCATAACGGATTACTCTATAGAGTTTCGTACTCTTGCTGCCTCTAGTGACTGGAACGAGCCGGCGCTGCTCGCTCGTTTTCTGGAGGGACTCCACACAGTGGTCAAAGATGAGATTCTCTCTCGGGAGGTTCCTTCCAGTGTGGACTCTTTGATTGCTCTCGCCATCCGCATAGAACGACGGGTAGATCTTCGTCACCAGGCTCGTGGAAGAGAGCTCGCATCAACGGTGTTTCCCTGCTCCGCATCGCAACCATCTCCCTCCTCTGGCTCTGAGACTGAGCCCATGCAGCTGGGAGGGATTCGCATCTCGACTAAGGAGAGGGAACGGAGGATCACCAACCGCCTGTGCCTCTATTGCGGATTTGATGGACATTTTGTTAATTCATGTCCAGTAAGAGGCCAGAGCCCATCAGTAAGCGGAGGGCTACTGGTGAGCGCTACTACTCAGGTCTCTTCATCTAGATCCTGTACTACTATGTCGGTCCATCTACGCTGGACCGGTTCGGGTGCTACATGCAGTGCCTTGATTGACTCTGGGGCTGAGGGTTGTTTCATGGACGAAGCATGGGTTCGGAAACATAACATTCCTTTCAGACAGTTAGACAAGCCTACGCCCATGTTTGCCTTAGATGGTAGTCATCTTCCCAGTATCAGATTTGAGACACTACCTTTAACTCTCACAGTATCTGGTAACCACAGTGAGACTATTTCTTTTTTGATTTTTCGTTCACCTTTTACACCAGTTGTTTTGGGTCATCCCTGGCTAGTATGTCATAATCCTTCTATTAATTGGTCTTGTAATTCTATCCTATCCTGGAACGTATCTTGTCATGTGAAGTGCTTAATGTCTGCCATCCCTCCCATTTCTTCTGTCCCCACTTCTCAGGAGGAACCTGGCGATTTGACAGGAGTGCCGGAGGAATATCATGATCTGCGCACGGTCTTCAGTCGGTCCCGAGCCAACTCTCTTCCTGCTCACCGGTCGTATGATTGTAGTATTGATCTCCTTCCGGGGACCACTCCTCCTCGGGGTAGACTATACTCTCTGTCGGCTCCCGAACGTAAGGCTCTCGAGGATTATTTATCTGTGTCTCTTGACGCCGGTACCATAGTGCCTTCTTCCTCTCCGGCCGGGGCGGGGTTCTTTTTTGTTAAGAAGAAGGACGGTACTCTGCGCCCCTGCGTGGATTATCGAGGGCTGAATGACATAACGGTTAAGAATCGTTATCCGCTTCCCCTTATGTCATCAGCCTTCGAGATTCTGCAGGGAGCCAGGTGCTTTACTAAGTTGGACCTTCGTAACGCTTACCATCTCGTGCGCATCAGAGAGGGGGACGAGTGGAAAACGGCGTTTAACACTCCGTTAGGGCATTTTGAGTACCGGGTTCTGCCGTTTGGTCTCGCCAATGCGCCAGCTGTTTTTCAGGCATTAGTTAATGATGTTCTGAGAGACATGCTGAACATCTTTGTTTTTGTCTATCTTGACGATATCCTGATTTTTTCACCGTCACTCGAGATTCATGTTCAGCACGTTCGACGTGTTCTACAGCGCCTTTTAGAGAATTGTCTCTACGTAAGGCTGAGAAGTGCTCTTTTCATGTCTCCTCCGTTACTTTTCTCGGTTCCGTTATTTCCGCTGAAGGCATTCAGATGGATTCCGCTAAGGTCCAAGCTGTCAGTGATTGGCCCGTTCCAAGGTCACGTGTCGAGTTGCAGCGCTTTTTAGGTTTCGCTAATTTCTATCGGCGTTTCATTCGTAATTTCGGTCAAGTTGCTGCCCCTCTCACAGCTCTTACTTCTGTCAAGACGTGTTTTAAGTGGTCCGGTTCCGCCCAGGGAGCTTTTGATCTTCTAAAAGAACGTTTTACGTCCGCTCCTATCCTCGTTACTCCTGACGTCACTAGACAATTCATTGTCGAGGTTGACGCTTCAGAGGTAGGCGTGGGAGCCATTCTATCCCAGCGCTTCCAGTCTGACGATAAGGTTCATCCTTGCGCTTATTTTTCTCATCGCCTGTCGCCATCTGAGCGCAACTATGATGTGGGTAACCGTGAACTGCTCGCCATCCGCTTAGCCCTAGGCGAATGGCGACAGTGGTTGGAGGGGGCGACCGTTCCTTTTGTCGTTTGGACAGACCATAAGAACCTTGAGTACATCCGTTCTGCCAAACGACTTAATGCCCGTCAAGCTCGTTGGGCGTTGTTTTTCGCTCGTTTCGAGTTTGTGATTTCTTACCGTCCGGGTAGCAAGAACACCAAGCCTGATGCCTTATCCCGTCTGTTTAGTTCTTCTGTGGCTTCTACTGATCCCGAGGGGATTCTTCCTTATGGGCGTGTTGTCGGGTTGACAGTCTGGGGAATTGAAAGACAGGTTAAGCAAGCACTCACGCACACTGCGTCGCCGCGCGCTTGTCCTAGTAACCTCCTTTTCGTTCCTGTTTCCACTCGTCTGGCTGTTCTTCAGTGGGCTCACTCTGCCAAGTTAGCTGGTCATCCCGGTGTTCGAGGCACTCTTGCGTCTATTCGCCAGCGCTTTTGGTGGCCGACTCAGGAGCGTGACACGCGCCGTTTCGTGGCTGCTTGTTCGGACTGCGCGCAGACTAAGTCGGGTAACTCTCCTCCTGCCGGTCGTCTCAGACCGCTCCCCATTCCTTCTCGACCATGGTCTCACATCGCCCTAGACTTCATTACCGGTCTGCCTTTGTCTGCGGGGAAGACTGTGATTCTTACGGTTGTCGATAGGTTCTCTAAGGCGGCACATTTCATTCCCTCGCTAAACTTCCTTCCGCTAAGGAGACGGCACAAATCATTATCGAGAATGTGTTCAGAATTCATGGCCTCCCGTTAGACGCCGTTTCAGACAGAGGCCCGCAATTCACGTCACAGTTTTGGAGGGAGTTCTGTCGTTTGATTGGTGCGTCCGTCAGTCTCCCGGGTTTCATCCCCAGTCTAACGGTCAAGCAGAGAGGGCCAATCAGACGATTGGTCGCATACTACGCAGCCTTTCTTTCAGAAACCCTGCGTCTTGGGCAGAACAGCTCCCCTGGGCAGAATACGCTCACAACTCGCTTCCTTCGTCTGCTACCGGGTTATCTCCGTTTCAGAGTAGTCTGGGTTACCAGCCTCCTCTGTTCTCATCCCAGCTTGCCGAGTCCAGCGTTCCCTCCGCTCAAGCGTTTGTCCAACGTTGTGAGCGCACCTGGAGGAGGGTGAGGTCTGCACTTTGCCGCTACAGGGCACAGACTGTGAGAGCCGCCAATAAACGCAGGATTAAGAGTCCAAGGTATTGTTGCGGCCAGAGAGTGTGGCTTTCCACTCGCAACCTTCCTCTTACGACAGCTTCTCGTAAGTTGACTCCGCGGTTCATTGGTCCGTTCCGTGTCTCCCAGGTCGTCAATCCTGTCGCTGTGCGACTGCTTCTTCCGCGACATCTTCGTCGCGTCCATCCTGTCTTCCATGTCTCCTGTGTCAAGCCCTTTCTTCGCACCCCCGTTCGTCTTCCCTCCCCCTCCCGTCCTTGTCGAGAGCGCACCTATTTACAAGGTACGTAAGATCATGGACATGCGTTCTCGGGACGGGGTCACCAATACTTAGTGGATTGGGAGGGTTACGGTCCTGAGGAGAGGAGTTGGGTTCCGTCTCGGGACGTGCTGGACCGTTCGCTTATTGATGATTTCCTCCGTTGCCGCCAGGGTTCCTCCTCGAGTGCGCCAGGAGGCGCTCGGTGAGTGGGGGGTACTGTCATGTTTTGTCATTAATTATCATGTCTTGTCCCTGTGCTTCCCCTTCTATTCGTTTCCCTCTGCTGGTCTTATTAGGTTCTTTCCCTCTTTCTGTCCCTCTCTCTCCCCTCCCTCTCTCACTCTCTCGCTCTCTCTTCTCTCTATCGTTCCGTTCCTGCTCCCAGCTGTTCCTATTCCCCTAATCAATCATTTAGTCTTCCCACACCTGTTCCCGATCCTTTTCCCTGATTAGAGTCCCTATTTCTCTCCTTGTTTTCCGTTCCTGCCCCGTCGGATCCTCATCTATAATTCACCGTGCTGTGTCTATGTTTTGCCCTGTCGTGTCGTGTTTCCCTCAGATGCTGCGTGGTGAGCAGGTGTCTGAGTCTGCTAGGTTCAAGTGCCTTCCCGAGGCAACCTGCAGTTCTCGATCAAGTCTCCAGTCTGTTCTCGTCTTTACGAGTAGTATTATGCTTTTTGTTTTGTAAAAGTTTCTTACTGGATTAAAAACTCTGTTTTCGCCAAGTCGCTTTTGGGTCCTCATTCACCCGCATAACAGAAGGATCCGACCTAGGAATGGACCCAGCGACTACAGAGGCTCGTAACACTGCCGTCAAGATCCAAGGAGCCATGCTCGGCAGACACGAGCAGGAATTGTCTGCTGCTCGCCATGCCGTGGAGAACCTGGCCGCTCAGGTTTCCGACCTCTCTGGACAGTTCCAGAGTCTTCGTCTCGTGCCACCTGTTACTTCCTGGCCTGCCGAGCCTCCGGAACCTAGGGTTAATAACCCACCTTGCTACTCCGGGCAGCCCACGGAGTGCCGCTCCTTTCTCACCCAGTGTGATATTGTGTTCTCTCTCCAACCCAACACATACTCTAGTGAGAGAGCTCGGGTTGCTTACGTCATTTCACTCCTTACTGGCCGGGCCCGAGAGTGGGGCACAGCTATCTGGGAGGCAAGGGCTGATTGTTCTAACAATTACCAGAACTTTAAAGAGGAGATGATTCGGGTTTTTGACCGTTCAGTTTTTGGTGGGGAGGCTTCTAGGGCCCTGGCTTCCCTATGCCAAGGTGATCGATCCATAACGGATTACTCTATAGAGTTTCGTACTCTTGCTGCCTCTAGTGACTGGAACGAGCCGGCGCTGCTCGCTCGTTTTCTGGAGGGACTCCACACAGTGGTCAAAGATGAGATTCTCTCTCGGGAGGTTCCTTCCAGTGTGGACTCTTTGATTGCTCTCGCCATCCGCATAGAACGACGGGTAGATCTTCGTCACCAGGCTCGTGGAAGAGAGCTCGCATCAACGGTGTTTCCCTGCTCCGCATCGCAACCATCTCCCTCCTCTGGCTCTGAGACTGAGCCCATGCAGCTGGGAGGGATTCGCATCTCGACTAAGGAGAGGGAACGGAGGATCACCAACCGCCTGTGCCTCTATTGCGGATTTGATGGACATTTTGTTAATTCATGTCCAGTAAGAGGCCAGAGCCCATCAGTAAGCGGAGGGCTACTGGTGAGCGCTACTACTCAGGTCTCTTCATCTAGATCCTGTACTACTATGTCGGTCCATCTACGCTGGACCGGTTCGGGTGCTACATGCAGTGCCTTGATTGACTCTGGGGCTGAGGGTTGTTTCATGGACGAAGCATGGGTTCGGAAACATAACATTCCTTTCAGACAGTTAGACAAGCCTACGCCCATGTTTGCCTTAGATGGTAGTCATCTTCCCAGTATCAGATTTGAGACACTACCTTTAACTCTCACAGTATCTGGTAACCACAGTGAGACTATTTCTTTTTTGATTTTTCGTTCACCTTTTACACCAGTTGTTTTGGGTCATCCCTGGCTAGTATGTCATAATCCTTCTATTAATTGGTCTTGTAATTCTATCCTATCCTGGAACGTATCTTGTCATGTGAAGTGCTTAATGTCTGCCATCCCTCCCATTTCTTCTGTCCCCACTTCTCAGGAGGAACCTGGCGATTTGACAGGAGTGCCGGAGGAATATCATGATCTGCGCACGGTCTTCAGTCGGTCCCGAGCCAACTCTCTTCCTGCTCACCGGTCGTATGATTGTAGTATTGATCTCCTTCCGGGGACCACTCCTCCTCGGGGTAGACTATACTCTCTGTCGGCTCCCGAACGTAAGGCTCTCGAGGATTATTTATCTGTGTCTCTTGACGCCGGTACCATAGTGCCTTCTTCCTCTCCCGGCCGGGGCGGGGTTCTTTTTGTTAAGAAGAAGGACGGTACTCTGCGCCCCTGCGTGGATTATCGAGGGCTGAATGACATAACGGTTAAGAATCGTTATCCGCTTCCCCTTATGTCATCAGCCTTCGAGATTCTGCAGGGAGCCAGGTGCTTTACTAAGTTGGACCTTCGTAACGCTTACCATCTCGTGCGCATCAGAGAGGGGGACGAGTGGAAAACGGCGTTTAACACTCCGTTAGGGCATTTTGAGTACCGGGTTCTGCCGTTTGGTCTCGCCAATGCGCCAGCTGTTTTTCAGGCATTAGTTAATGATGTTCTGAGAGACATGCTGAACATCTTTGTTTTTGTCTATCTTGACGATATCCTGATTTTTTCACCGTCACTCGAGATTCATGTTCAGCACGTTCGACGTGTTCTACAGCGCCTTTTAGAGAATTGTCTCTACGTAAGGCTGAGAAGTGCTCTTTTCATGTCTCCTCCGTTACTTTTCTCGGTTCCGTTATTTCCGCTGAAGGCATTCAGATGGATTCCGCTAAGGTCCAAGCTGTCAGTGATTGGCCCGTTCCAAGGTCACGTGTCGAGTTGCAGCGCTTTTTAGGTTTCGCTAATTTCTATCGGCGTTTCATTCGTAATTTCGGTCAAGTTGCTGCCCCTCTCACAGCTCTTACTTCTGTCAAGACGTGTTTTAAGTGGTCCGGTTCCGCCCAGGGAGCTTTTGATCTTCTAAAAGAACGTTTTACGTCCGCTCCTATCCTCGTTACTCCTGACGTCACTAGACAATTCATTGTCGAGGTTGACGCTTCAGAGGTAGGCGTGGGAGCCATTCTATCCCAGCGCTTCCAGTCTGACGATAAGGTTCATCCTTGCGCTTATTTTTCTCATCGCCTGTCGCCATCTGAGCGCAACTATGATGTGGGTAACCGTGAACTGCTCGCCATCCGCTTAGCCCTAGGCGAATGGCGACAGTGGTTGGAGGGGGCGACCGTTCCTTTTGTCGTTTGGACAGACCATAAGAACCTTGAGTACATCCGTTCTGCCAAACGACTTAATGCCCGTCAAGCTCGTTGGGCGTTGTTTTTCGCTCGTTTCGAGTTTGTGATTTCTTACCGTCCGGGTAGCAAGAACACCAAGCCTGATGCCTTATCCCGTCTGTTTAGTTCTTCTGTGGCTTCTACTGATCCCGAGGGATTCTTCCTTATGGGCGTGTTGTCGGGTTGACAGTCTGGGGAATTGAAAGACAGGTTAAGCAAGCACTCACGCACACTGCGTCGCCGCGCGCGCTTGTCCTAGTAACCTCCTTTTCGTTCCTGTTTCCACTCGTCTGGCTGTTCTTCAGTGGGCTCACTCTGCCAAGTTAGCTGGTCATCCCGGTGTTCGAGGCACTCTTGCGTCTATTCGCCAGCGCTTTTTGGTGGCCGACTCAGGAGCGTGACACGCGCCGTTTCGTGGCTGCTTGTTCGGACTGCGCGCAGACTAAGTCGGGTAACTCTCCTCCTGCCGGTCGTCTCAGACCGCTCCCCATTCCTTCTCGACCATGGTCTCACATCGCCCTAGACTTCATTACCGGTCTGCCTTTGTCTGCGGGGAAGACTGTGATTCTTACGGTTGTCGATAGGTTCTCTAAGGCGGCACATTTCATTCCCCTCGCTAAACTTCCTTCCGCTAAGGAGACGGCACAAATCATTATCGAGAATGTGTTCAGAATTCATGGCCTCCCGTTAGACGCCGTTTCAGACAGAGGCCCGCAATTCACGTCACAGTTTTGGAGGGAGTTCTGTCGTTTGATTGGTGCGTCCGTCAGTCTCTCTTCCGGGTTTCATCCCCAGTCTAACGGTCAAGCAGAGAGGGCCAATCAGACGATTGGTCGCATACTACGCAGCCTTTTTTCAGAAACCCTGCGTCTTGGGCAGAACAGCTCCCCTGGGCAGAATACGCTCACAACTCGCTTCCTTCGTCTGCTACCGGGTTATCTCCGTTTCAGAGTAGTCTGGGTTACCAGCCTCCTCTGTTCTCATCCCAGCTTGCCGAGTCCAGCGTTCCCTCCGCTCAAGCGTTTGTCCAACGTTGTGAGCGCACCTGGAGGAGGGTGAGGTCTGCACTTTGCCGCTACAGGGCACAGACTGTGAGAGCCGCCAATAAACGCAGGATTAAGAGTCCAAGGTATTGTTGCGGCCAGAGAGTGTGGCTTTCCACTCGCAACCTTCCTCTTACGACAGCTTCTCGTAAGTTGACTCCGCGGTTCATTGGTCCGTTCCGTGTCTCCCAGGTCGTCAACCCTGTCGCTGTGCGACTGCTTCTTCCGCGACATCTTCGTCGCGTCCATCCTGTCTTCCATGTCTCCTGTGTCAAGCCCTTTCTTCGCACCCCGTTCGTCTTCCCTCCCCCCTCCCGTCCTTGTCGAGAGCGCACCTATTTACAAGGTACGTAAGATCATGGACATGCATTCTCGGGGACGGGGTCACCAATACTTAGTGGATTGGGAGGGTTACGGTCCTGAGGAGAGGAGTTGGGTTCCGTCTCGGGACGTGCTGGACCGTTCGCTTATTGATGATTTCCTCCGTTGCCGCCAGGGTTCCTCCTCGAGTGCGCCAGGAGGCACTCGGTGAGTGGGGGGGTACTGTCATGTTTTGTCATTAATTATCATGTCTTGTCCCTGTGCTTCCCCTTCTATTCGTTTCCCTCTGCTGGTCTTATTAGGTTCTTTCCCTCTTTCTGTCCCTCTCTCTCCCCCTCCCTCTCTCACTCTCTCGCTCTCTCTTCTCTCTATCGTTCCGTTCCTGCTCCCAGCTGTTCCTATTCCCCTAATCAATCATTTAGTCTTCCCACACCTGTTCCCGATCCTTTTCCCTGATTAGAGTCCCTATTTCTCTCCTTGTTTTCCGTTCCTGCCCCGTCGGATCCTCATCTATAATTCACCGTGCTGTGTCTATGTTTTGCCCTGTCGTGTCGTGTTTCCCTCAGATGCTGCGTGGTGAGCAGGTGTCTGAGTCTGCTAGGTTCAAGTGCCTTCCCGAGGCAACCTGCAGTTCTCGATCAAGTCTCCAGTCTGTTCTCGTCTTTACGAGTAGTATTATGCTTTTTGTTTTGTAAAAGTTTCTTACTGGATTAAAAACTCTGTTTTCGCCAAGTCGCTTTTGGGTCCTCATTCACCCGCATAACACAGGATTCCAGTCATTCCAATAAATGGTATACCCCTTGATCTTCAAGAAATATGGAAGTATAGATCAGCCAAATTGTTTTACCTGAGCATAACCCCAAAACTACGGATTTATAGGCCACCCTACTCTGTTGATTGATTTTCCTGTCACGGAGGACTGATTGGGCTCATTGATTCGAGTTGAAAAATAAATGCTCATGGAATGGCAGTCACCGAGCACTATGGAAAAGTGCTATTTACGGTGCCTTGCAAAAGTATTCACCCCCTTTGGCGTTTTTCTTATTTTGTTTCATTACAACCTGTAATTTAAATGTATTTTTATTTGGATTTCATGTAATGGACATACACAAAATAGTCCAAATTGGTGAAGTGAAATTAAAATAATAACTTGTTTCTAAATATTCTAAACGGAAACGGGTTGCGTGCATATTGTAACGGTTGGCGTATGAAGGAGAAGAGGAGGACCAACGCGCAGCGTGGTATGTGTCCATATTTATTAAATGAACACGGAAATAACAAAAATACCAACGAGAACGACCGAAAACAGTTCTGGCTGGTGCAGACATACAACAGAAAACAATCACCCACGAAACACAATAGAAAACAGGCTCCCTAAATATGGTTCTCAATCAGGGACAACGATTGACAGCTGCCTCTGATTGAGAACCATACCAGGCCAAACACAGAAATAGCAAATCATAGAAAAACTAACCTAGACAACCCACCAACTCACGCCCTCACCATACTAAAACAAAGACATAATAAAAGAACTAAGGTCAGAATGTGACACATACTGTACAGTATTCACCCCTTTGCTATGAAGCCCCTAAATAAGATCTGGTGCAACCAATTACCTTCAGAAGTCACGTAATTATGTTAAATAAAGTCCACCTGTGTGCAATCTAAGTGTCACATGATTTGTCACATAATCTCAGTATGCACAGTTGAAGACAGAGGTTTACATACACCTTAGCCAAATACATTTAAACTCAGTTTTTCACAATTCCTGATATTTAATCCTAGTAAAAATTCCCTGTCTTAGGTCTGTTAGGATCACCACTTTATTTTAAGAATGTGAAATGTCAGAATAATAGTAGAGAGAATGATTTATTTCAGCTTTTATTTATTTTATCACATTCCCAGTGGGTCAGAAGTTTACATACTCTCAATAAGTATTAGGTAGCATTGCCTTTAAATTGGTTAACTTGAGTCAAACGTTTCGGGTGGCCTTCCACAAGCTTCCCACAATAAGTTGGCCCATTCCTCCTGACAGAGCTGGTGTAACTGAGTCAGGTTTGTAGGCCTCCTTGCTCGCACACGCTTTTTCAGTTCTGCCCCCAAATGTTCTATAGGATTGAGGTCAGGGCCTTGTGACGGCCACTCCAATACCTTGACTTTGATGTCCTTAAGCAATTTTGACATAACTTTGGAAGTATGCTTGGGATCATTGTCCATTTGGAAGACCGATTTGCGACCAAGCTTTAATGTCTTGAGATGTTGCTTCAATATATATCCACATAATTTGCAGTTGCAAATTGTAGTCTGGCCTTTTTATGGCGGTTTTGGAGCAGTGGCTTCTTCCTTGCTGAGCGGCCTTTCAGGTTGACCGGTACTATATAAGTCCACAAAAGTCTATCAAAAGTGTGCTCCTTTGCGCATGTGTCCATTAGGCCTATGGATTTGCATTTTTTAACAGCATGAATTAGATTTAGCAATAGAAGGCCCACTTCTATTCCATAGGCTGGGATCTGCACAATGCAGCTGTTGCAAGAGTGCATTTTTCACTGGCTGTCCACTGGTTCCAAAGACAATGATTGATAGGCAGCTTAAAATTCTTGAATTAAACCATTATTGGTTTCAAATACACATTTAGATTTGTGAACAGCCATCCACAACAACCACAATCCGTAAGGTGCAAATAGCTCAATGAGAGAGCAGCAGTGTGATTCACATCAATGCGCAATATAGATATCATTAATAAGTGATATCCGTATTGCCGTAGACTACACCACCGCTGTCATCCTTACCTCCAAGTGTTTATTCAAGTTGGATAATCTTTGGTTGCTGACAGCAGTCGCACCATTGGAAGACATAGCCTGGACTGTAGCCTACAAAAGCCTATTCCTGTTATTTTCCCGCGATCCATCAAAAACATTTGGTGTGTCATCATAGTGGTCTCTGACTTGTGGTTAGACTCACTCAGATGGAACAAACTTAAACGTGTGCCCTT